>NC_052504.1:2135731-2168000 GCF_014356525.2 Nilaparvata lugens
TATGGAGTCATTAGCGCATTTCCTCTTAGAGTGCTCCGCTTACCAAAGTTTTATGTTCCTTATTTTGCCTTACACCAATAATGTTATTCAGGAAACAAATAAAATTATGATTCTCCTCTCTATTTTTTATAATGAAAAATTTGTAAACGTATATGAATATATCTTGAAAGCTCCGTCTAGGAGAATGCAGAGTAGCTCTACTTTACCTTCTAAAAGTGATTGCTATTGTTATTTGTGATATTTCTTATAATTAGTCATTTTTGCTCATTTTACTGTTTTCTATTGTTACTTTTTTATTGAAATTTGTATTTAATACTGTGATGATTGTCTGTATTTGATTTTTAAACATATTTTATCTATTGTTATGTATTATGTAGGCCTATCAACTCAACTCATTTTTATGTCGAAACAAATAAAATGATTATTATTATTATTAATATGTGTAATCTTATCTAAATTTGGGAGAGGAAAAGCACAGAGTTACCTTATTTTTTCTCTCCCCATCATTTTGATGATGCTCTTACTGTTTGAATCAATAAAGAATTGTATTAAATGTATTGTATAATATTGTTCTGCTTGATAAGTGAATACATTCCACTTGTTTTGAAAAAGGTTATCATCATCTCAATGCCCCGACTCCAGTCAATGACTCTGGAAGAAGCTCATTGACTCTAGTGCAAAAGATTCTAAAAAGTGATGACCATGAAATTCTGTCTTCAGTCTCAAAGGTCATTGAAAACTGTTCATCCGAGAAAGACCTTGAATTGAACGGGGGTGGAATTATTGGATTTATGAAAGGGAAGTCTCACTCTCTTATTTACAATCCTCTTCTTTTCCTATTTCCTTTCTCTTCCTCTTCTCCATTTTCATGATCATTCCACTCTTTTAGTTCCAATATTCATCCAATTTCTTCCCCAATACTCTTATCCTTTATTCTCTCTTTTCATTGGAGTTAACTTTGTCCCAAGATTTCTAATTCCACTTCAGTCTTCATTCACATCATTTCCCCTCTTTTTCCTATGTTGTACTGCTTCTCATCTCTCTTCTCTTCTTCTTGTTGTTCTCTTTCCTCTTCTACTTCTACTTCTTCATCTTCTCCTTCTTCCATTTCCATTAATAAATAAATCCTTAGTTTAACGAATAAAATTAACGTTTTGATAGAGAGTTAGTGGGGAGGATATTTTTAATATTCTTTCCGAAGAATGGACATTGATATGTCCAAAGCTCCGCCAATTTATGTAGATGCATAACAATATATTATCTATAGTTATTATATTACAAACTACTTTTTCATATCATATACAGTTCAATAATTATTTTCTTAGTCTATATTATGTGAATTCATCTATAATTTTGCTGTATTGTAAGCTATTGTATATAAGTGTATAATCCAGTATATTGTAATCTACATAAATAAAGTACTCAATCGATCAATCAATCAATCAATCAATCAATTCTCTTCTTCTTGTTGTTCTCTTTCCTCTTCTACTTCTACTTCTTCTTCATCTTCTTCTTCTTTTATTTTTACGTACTTGCATCTTGTTCCACTTTTTTCCCTCCTTCTTGTTCACAAATTCTTCTTTGTCGAATCTACTTATTCCTCTAATCCATGTATCCTATTTTTATCTTGCTGAAATTCTTCCTCTCTCTCTCATTATTCTGTTGTTGCTACAGTACTATCCATTCTCTTCCACTTCTTCGCCTTTCCTTACCTCCATGCTTTTATCCTCTTCTTTCTTCCTCTGTTCTCTCCATCTTTTGGTAGAGAGTTAGTGGGGAGGATATTTTTAATACTCTTTCCGAAGAATGGACATTGATATGTCCAAAGCTCCGCCAATTTATGTAGATGCATAACAATATAATTATTATCTATAGTTATTATATTACAAATTGCTTTTTCATATCATATACAGTTCAATAATTATTTTCTTAGTCTATATTATGTAAATTCATCTTTAATTTTGCTGTAATGTAAGCTATTGTATATAAGTGTATAATAAGCCAGTATAAATGTAATCTACATAAATAAAGTACTCAATCAATCAATCAATCAATTCTTCTGTTGTTGCTACAGTACTCTCCATTCTCTTCCACTTCTTCGCCTTTCCTTACCTTCATGCTTTTATCCTCTTCTTTCTTCCTCTGTTCTCTTCATCCTGTTTTCTTCCATCCCCTTCTGATGAACCCCATTCTTCTTCATCCATCTTTCGGCTCATCTGTATTCTTCTTTGTTGTCTTTCATGACTCATTCCTCTTCTTGTTCTCAAATACTTCTCCTTCATTATCCTTCTTTCTTTCTCCTTCATCTTCTTCTTCACCCTTTTCCTCATCTACTTCACATCCCCACAATAAAGCAATAAAGATCAGTGAAGCAAGCACCTGTGATAAATCAGTGTGGGAATTAACAGAGGGCAGAACAGAGAGGTAAGAGGTGAGAGAGAGAGACGGAATGAGAGTGCGAGAAACTGATAGAGTGGGAGAAGGAGAGAAGCTCAATGCTGAACTTGTGCTTAGTTGTGCTGCGAGGACCGTGGGAGAGAAAGAGCGTGAGTGAGTGAGGAAGTGATAGAGAGAGATATAGATATTTAGAGAAAGAGAGAGTGAGGGGTCGTGGAAGAGAGATAGGAGGAGTGAGAGAGAAGGAGTGAAGCTCAATGCTGAACTTGTGCTGAGTCGGCTAGAAATGAGATAAGATCAACGTGGAGTGTCTCAATTCTAGGGTGACAGAGAGGGTATATAGCGAAATGCACTTAGCACTGGACAGTGCTGCCATCTGTCTGTTTCATTCATCATTCTGTGTAGTAGTGGAGGAGATATTGTTTGTTGTGAAGAGATAAAAATCCTTCTATATAAAAGCAAAATGGCACTGATTCATTCACTCACTCGCTCACTCATTCATATTTCTGAATTTCTGAACTAACTCATTCAGTAGAACCATAGAGAAACAATAGCGTAAGTAGATATCCCATGGTATAGGACGTTGTCGCAACTTTTACTGTTATCTCAAGCCGATAGTCCACGTAGTTCTTTCCCGTGAAGCTGTGTGACGCCAAAGATATAGTGAAAGGTGTATTTCGTGATCAAATTGACATAATACGTTCAAATTTGGTACAGAGGTTCCGCTGAGGTCTACATGCAGGCGAGCGAAGCGAGCTGATCTCATTTTTGGACGATCTAAAAGGGTAGAGGAAGAATGGAGATAAATAAGGAGGAGAGAGAAGGAATGAGAGGGTGGATAAGGTGGGAGACAGATGGGTGATAGAGTGTGAGAGAGTCAGGGGGTGATAATAGGTGTAAGGAGTGAGGGATGGAGTCTTGTCTGAACCAACGATCTATATATAAACAGTATATTTAGTAGTATATACAGATCTTTGGTCTGGACTGGACGTTGTAGATAGTAAGTTTCAAGAATTTTCTAGGTTTTTGCCTCACTAAGGTATAGTCTGAGTAGAAGGAAAGATATTAATCTATTTTAAAGTCATTAGTAAGTTATAGTCTATGACATCGATTAATGCATGTGGGATAGAGTATTATCATAGAGAAACAATAGCGTAAGTAGATATCCCATGGTATAGGACGTTGTCGCAACTTTTACTGTTATCTCAAGCCGATAGTCCACGTAGTTCTTTCCTGTGAAGCTGTGTGACGCTCGTAGTCTCTCATACTGTGCCGTTTATACACTCTCACCCCAACCAAACAGTAAAAATCGACAGTAATCGGCTTCAGATAACAGTAAAAGTTGCAACATAAACGCCCTATACCATGGGATATCTACTTACGCTATTGTTTCTCTATGGTAGAACTAAAAGTCTACTGAACTAATTACGTTCAAATTTGGCATGTATGTTCAGTTGGCCTACTAAGAGGCGTACTTGAACGGATTTGAGAAAAAATTCAAAGATACGCCCACAATCTGGGATAGAATAAGACTCAAATCACACTATCTTGACTCAAGTCGTATGACATTTCCAGTCGAGGATACTTCAATCTTTCGACCTTACATCTTTCTAGCTCAGTGTCACTACTTTAGTTCCATGCTACTCCATTTCTAACCTCACATTATTGAAAATATGAGATCCAATTCGTCACTTCTGCGCATGTAACAAATTTTATATTAATTACTATAAATATATCGTCTTCTATATATATAAAAGCGAAATGGCACTCACTCACTGACTGACTGACTGACTCACTCACTCACTCACTCGCAGACTGAAAATCAACCGGACCAAAAACGTTCAAATTTGGTAGGTAGGCCTATGTTCAGTTGGCCCTTTAGAGGCGCACTAAGAAATCTTTTGGCAATATTTCAACTCTAAGGGTGGTTTTTAAGGGTTTAAAGTTCTTCTTTTAGCATGTATATTCTTCTTATTCTCTTAATTATAATTGAAAAATGTCCATACCAAATGTTAATATAGAACTACAGTATAATCTAGAGAGAGTACCTCTTCGAAACAGTTGTTAACTGGTAACTAAATTAATAATTTTGTCAGGTTGGCATTAAGTTGAGTTGACTTTGTTAGGTTGGCACTGAGTTGAAGATTGAAATGCATTCATCGCGGAAAAATTGATTGGGCACTGCTACTTCAATCAGAGCTATCCCTGGGAATATTATATTACTAGCCGTCAGGCTCGCTTCGCTCGCCATATCCGTTCAGCCAGACGTATAGTCTGGATCCCCGACTGGTTCATCCTAACATATGATAAAAATGCTCAAATGAAAAATGCAGGCGAGCGAAGCGAGCCTGCTGATCTCAGCCCCCTGGCTAGACGTATATGGCGAGCGAAGCGAGCCTGACGGCTAGTATAATATAATTCTTATTATTGTCTTATCCAAAATTATAAAACATCACTTTCATAAACCATATTATCACATGCACGGTACTATGCAACTCAAGTCGAGGCTCGACCAACATGTCGAGTCGACGATCGACTCAGTTTCACAGTCGTGAGGTCGCGGAGACTAGAGTCGACTGTTCTGTGTGTCACCATTTTGAAAACACATGCTGCGTCGAGAAGAGACTAGAGTCGCACCCGAAATTGATGTGTGTGTGCGGGGCTTATCTTTATTCTCTATTGATTGATACAATAAGTAGATCATCAAAATGATGGGGAGCGAAAAAATAAGGTAACCGTAAGCTACTATCCTCTCCCAAATTTAGATAAGGTACACATAGTCCGAAATAGGTTAAGTCTTGTAGTTGTTCACTCCACAAAATGTCCATTCTTCAATTATTTTTAAAACATAGATTTTCAAATTCAGATGCTTCTTGATGTTTGCCAAGTTCAGTTTAATCTGATAGAATTCATAAAGACGGCAAGAAATCGAACTTTCAAAAATATATGTGTTTGTAACTGGTTCTTCAGTTAAGGCTGTGCAAATGCTAAAAATGAACTACAAAAGGAACTAAAAGGTACACATAGTTCGGAATAGGTTGAGTCTTTAGTTGTCCACTTCACAAACTTTTAATTCCTTAATTATTTTCACAAAAGAGATTTATAAATTTGGATGCTTCAAAATCAAACATAGTGGAAATATTTCATATCATTATCACTAAAATGGGAAATATTCAAATATTAAAGAAATAATTTCGCAGAACCAAAAACAGACTTAGTGATAAATAATGATGGGTCTCCGAGATCGGGATTCTGCTAAGTTATAGCATAGAGAAATAATAGCGTAAGTAGATATCCCATGTTATAGGACGTTTATGTATGTGACGGTATGTGACGTCCACATAGTTCTTTCCTGTGGAGCTGTGTGACCCTCGTAGTCTCATACTGTGCCGTTCATACACTCTCACCCCAACAAAACAGTAAATATCGACATAATCGACAGTAATCGGCTTAAGATAACAGTAAAATGCAACATAACCGCACTATTAATACCATGGGATATCTACTTACGCTATTGTTTCTCTATGGTTGGTTATAGACTTTAAACAGCTGGAGTCAGAAAATTCTTTTTCCAAAACTGGGCGTAGTTGTAGTTTTCATGAAAATCCTAATTTTCTCGTTTCTATAATTGGAAACGTTTTTCCTCGACGAAATGAAACATTCCCAAATAGCTCAAAATAGCTGAAACTTTACACCATTTTCCCTTATTTTATTTTGTGTTAAATATTCTTGTTTTTTCTAAATATAATTTAAACGTGACTGTGACCATGACTACGACTAGGCCCCGTTTTGAGAGTAAATTTTCTGACTCCAGCTGTTTAAAGTCTAGAACTTAGCTAAATCGTGAGCTCGGAATTCGGTCCTAAAATAGGAAATATCACATATAATTCACACATCTAGCCTCATTCTTTTAATTATGAAGGCATACCAAAACATCTCTCATCATACAATCAAATCTTGAATTAAAAATGAAATGAAACAAATGCTATTAAAATAATTGTCACACTACGCTTGTAAATCCCTTGACCTCATCCCTCCCCAAATAATCAAATACTTCATAATAAAACTACCCTCTCACTCATCATCCCTTGTAGAATTTGCATTAAAGAATGCATCATACTCATTTACATATACAGTAGTTGTCGGCAGGCTTTGTTTGAAGGATTGCATCGTCTTTGTTTGAATTACTAGACATCACATTGGGGAGGGAGTAAGGATTATCACCCTGTTACAGGAAGACAGGGGGTGAGAGTAACACCAGACACTTTCACACTCACTCTCTCTCACTCTTCATCACTCTTACTCTCTTCTCAATCACTCTCACTCTCTCTCACTCACTTGCTCTCTTTCCCCCTTTATCGTTCTCTCTCTCTTTTTCTCATTTCTCTTTTTTTTGTTTACTTTCTTGAACGGGTCGATGACAAAGTGGGCTGACGACAAAGTGGGCTGACGACAAAGTGGGCTGACGACAAAGTGGGCTGACGACAAACTGGGCTGACAACAAAGTGGGCTACCGACAAAGTTGCACGCCGTCAAACTGGGCTGCATACCTTAGAGTGCCAGTTTGGCGGTGCATGCAACGACAAACTGGCACTCCTGAGATTTTGTCACTAAATGACAAAGCTGCACGCCGTCAAACTGGGCTGCATTCCTTAGAGTGCCAGTTTGGCGGTGCATGCAACGACAAACTAGGCTGGGAAACCAGCCCAGGTTGTCGTCGGCCCACTTCATCGCCAGCCCAGTTTGACGCGGTCCCTCTTGAACGCCATGCACATATCACCCCAGCACACATTGCAAGTTCTACCCTGAAGCTTCCTGATCAGAGACGTTTCAGAATAATCAACCTTGTTAGAGATACTTTAAAATAAGGCAATCCAAATTATTTCAATAAAGATTTTAAGTTTGTTTCCGATGGTAGGAGGATAGATGCTTCCCATACTAGAACTGGTGCTAATACTCTTAGGATACCTAATCACCCAACTACTATCTATTCTAAATCGTTCCTTGTGAGTGCTTGTCGTGGATAAAATAAACTTCCCAACTCTATTAGATGCATTGAGAGCCGAGCAGGCTTCATCCTGTCTTTGAAAAAGTATCTTATAGAGAAAATGACTGAGTCTGTCCAACCCTAGAGCACTGCATGACGAATATTCCAATTTCCTTTCTTTTCCATTCTTCATTCCATTCATTCATCCATCTTACATAATAAATATATTCTTCATCTCATCTCAACATTTTCTGTTCTCCAGTATCGTATATCGTAATTATCACTCAATCAATTTCTAAAATCTTATTTAAATCACACCCTATAACGTTTGTTCCATGTATCTATTTTGAATCATTAATGCAATACTGTATCCACTATTACTCATTCTAATATCATCCACCTTTCCATTCATCCCATTTCTAAGATTCAAATCACATATTCACATGTTATAATATTCCCAACAGCTCTATTCCATCACAACCCGGTCGTGTGTTGATGGGAGGGATATTATTCTATATCCTTCTTAAAGAATCGACAATTATTTGTTGAAGCACCGCCGACTTATGAAGTTACATTACAATTTTATATTATCGTTATTCTAATTTAATCTCCATTCTCATTGATTGATTATCTATACTTTGTAAAATTCGTTGAATAATTAGCATTACCGTCATTTAATGTAAATTAGTGTATAAGCCAGTAATTATTCCAACATACATGAATAAAGAAATCTAATCTAATCTCTCACTCAATCATTCACAATGCTAGAAGTTTTAATTGAATTTCTCATTTTATTATTTGTTGAAAGTGAAAAAGCAAATAACCTTCAAAAACGAAAGGTGACTCTAGGAATTCATTCATCACCATCACATCTGCCATGAAGAAATAGAATAGACAACTTGATATCTGATACATAATAACTGATAAATTCACTCTTATCAGTAGTTCTGTGAACAGTGGACCTCGCGCAGTAATAAACCACAGTCTCCTCTAATACTCCATCAGAGTAAATATTGTCCTGTCCTGTCGTGTCTGCGAGATTCCGTGTATAAACGGCTAATGGATGTTTGGGTTGTTATATTGACAATGCTAATAATCAGATGTAAACAACTATGCTACTATCATCAAAAGATTACCGAGTTGAATGCAGAGAAAAGTCGGGAGAAAAAATAATGATACTTCAAGTTATCAACTGGATGCAATTAATAGTCCACACAACAGCTGTGTTTCCAATTAGTTACATTGAGATATTGCATTGCGTGCGTCATCGCATGCAATTTATGATCCACTGGACAGCTGATCTGTGATGAATAATTCAATGGTTTAATTCTATGATAACTCTGTATAGTCTGATAGTATAATCCAAGTTATCAATTGCATGCCTCACTGCATGCAATTTATAATCCACTCGACAGCTGATTTATGATGAATAATTTTATAGTTTGATTTTTACTCTAATATTGGCGTATGAAGGAGGCTCCTTCTTCTTTTATATTATCCTTGAAATGCCAAATTTCTAAAAACCTTGTATATACATCGACGCGCAATTTAAAAAGGAACATACCTGTCAAGTTCCATGATAATCTATCACCGCGTTTCGCCGTAAATGCGCAACATATAAACAAACATAAAGAGGAATTCGAAACCGTCATCTTGAATCTTGGACCTCACTTCGCTTGGTCAAAAATGTAGGTGGAGAAAACATGTTATGTACATCACAAGTGAAAAATGTTTTCTCTCCCTAAGGAGAATTGTTCTTTCTCTCAGAGAAAAAACTTTTCCCTCAGGAAGAAAATACTGTACTTCTCACTCTGGATATACAAATAACTATTGATTATTATAAGATGGAAGTGAACTTGATAGTTATTCATTTCACCCTCCTCAACAATCACGCACAAGCCTAGACTTTTCTGTGGGCATCATCTTCAACAAAAAAAGTTTCAGGAAAAACAGACAATAGCTCAAGACAATCGTCCACATTGAGATTTCCCAGACATACTTAGTCAAACTTACCAAGAAAAAAGAATTTCCAACTCTATGTGGGCTTCTATGCCGCAATTACTGTCCCCTCCTATCCCACCCTAGACAAACAATTACACTATTGACGTAATTTGGGGCATCCAAACCCCCACAAAAAATCGGCACCCCACAAATCAAATAGATTCGATGCAATTTGGACCCCAATCAATCCTCATTCAGGTTACACACTTTTTCGGCCCCTTTTTGGGCACCCTGCTGAGTTTTTTGGGGTGATAGTTAGAAAACTTCGATTAAGGATGGGTGAGGGGTTAAGATTATAGGAAAGGATCCCTCCACTCCTCTATCCAAGGTTCAGTCGACCATGAACTAGGGTGGTGGGGGTGGGGGTGAATGCTACAATTAGAGTTATTTACACTACAACTAGTTTGAGTTGCTTTATTCTTTTATGCTTACTGGGGTAAGACATGATGTCAATTTAAGGATTACGTCATCTTTGTGACATTATTACGATGACGAATATGATTACAAGTTTTTGAGATCCTAGCTTTCCAGGTTTGGAATACGTTGAATTTATCCTCTGGTTGATGATTTGGTAAATAGTTTGAGTGATATTTCAGATACATAACTTCCATTAATTCTTGACAATGATCATTCCATAGTCATCGAGTCATGTAATGTTTTGATGTTTTTCATTTTTTGACACATCAAGGCTGTGTATAATACCATAGAGAAACGATAGCATAAGTAGATATCCCATGGTATAGGGCGTTTATGTCGCAACTTTTACTGTTATCTCAAGCCGATAGTTCACGTAGTTCTTTCCCATGCAGCTGTGTGACGCTGGTAGTCTCTCAAATTGTGCCGTTAATACACTATCACCCCATCAAAACAGTAAAATTTGACAATAATCGGCTTGAGATAACAGTAAAAGTTGCGACATAAATTCTCTATACCATGGGATATCTACTTACGCTGTTGTTTCTCTATGGTAATGCTGTGCCAAGGCTAAAAATAAACTTTCTACTCGTGATATTTTTGAAAGTTTTCCGAATTGTATATCATCAACCTATCAAAATGGAAAGGTTTTCTCAGGAAAACATTTTTTTCTGATCATTAGGCCTACTTTTTGAGATATGAGCGATTGAAGTTTGAATTTTTGGGACAGAACATTTCAAAGTAGGTAAGAAATGAATCCATGAGATTCAGGGGATGGATTCTGCATGATATTGTTGATCTAGTAGAACAAAAATGTTCTTAAAATATCAATTTTTAAGATAGTTATTCAATTTAATAGAAATAACTTTTAGTTGAGTTATTTTTGGTAAATTGAATATTTTTTCAAAAATTGATATTCTCAGAAAATTTTAATCTCACTAGATCAACAATACCATGAAAAATCCATCCTACAAATCTCATGGATTTATATCGTACCGAATTTGAAATGTTCTGTCCCAAAAATTCAAACTTCAGTCGCTCATATCTCAAAAAGTAATGATCGGAAAAAAATGTTTTCACGAGAAAACCTTCTCATTTTGATAGCTTGATGATATACAAATTGGAAAACTTTGAAAAATATCACGAGTAGAAAGTTTATTTTTAGCTTTTGCACAGCCTTTTATATACTCTGCCTACTGTGGGCGTGTCTTGTCTCGGCCAATGGCGGACTTCAACCTTGATAGGTCAACCAACTACCAATCGGATGGCTCTATTCACACTAACCATTCAAAGCAGCTTGATTTTCAAGCTCTCTCCAGTTGTAAATTTCACTATAAAGTTTGGATAAGCAGCAACCAGAATAGATTTAAATTTTGGAAGTAGATAAGTGTCTGGAACAATACCGAAACGTTTTGAAGTTCTATCTTCAAAACCCCAAATTGACTTCATAAGAATCTGGTTTCATTGTGGAGATAACCACATTTCTGTTTGATAAAATTGGATCAATTGAAACACTACATTAGAAATTCTTGTTGGAAAAATTCGAATTTCCAATGGATTTCAATTCTTGAATGTTCTTCAACACATTCATTCGTTTGTTATTATATCAATCATATTTAGTTCTTGAATGACAGAATTATTTTGATCAAATTGTTATAAGTTTGTTATCTTATCAATTCGATTGTACCATATTATAAAGATCATGTACAGTAAATAGCTTTATTTGTTTTCATAAGACACAACTTTCTTGTCTCTTTGAAGCGCGACTCCATCAGAACAATTCATAACACAATAATTGATTTAATAAATTTGTTGTTTGTTTGGATAGTCTCCATAGTGAGCTTCACATTTAAAATTTCAAGTCCATGGAAATGAAAGAACGGCATAGTTGTCACATTACGTTCCTCACCAGCTTTTATTGTAGAAAGTTATGATTCAATTCCCTATAATTTATCTGATATAATAATTGGTTTATCTGGTTAATATTAATTATTGATTCTTGTAGATGATGATAGATGAATCTGATGAGAATATTGCCGTTACTGTATGATATTTTAATAAATTTTCATACATCACATTGAATGGTAGGCCTACTTCATCATGTTTCCAGAGGCGGCCCTAGAGTTTGCGGGGTCCAAGACGAAGTTTAACGGTGGGCCCCTTTTAATATCTAAAGTAAATAATTGTCAACTATCCACTAAGAAAAAAAGTGCTGATTCAATGAACAAGAAATAAGTTTATACTATAAATTTATTATCATCATTCGCAGAGCAACATATGTATTACGATATACATCGATTAAGTTTTTCTCAATCAGTAATTTAACTGCTTCACTAATTTTCAAGTCCACAGGTAGGCCTATGGTTCGGCAGACATTTCCAATTCTCCACATAGTTCTCCGCCGTCAATGTCGGAGTTAGATGTAGTTTCTGCCTTAAATGTTAGCGTCTCTTGAAGTTGTCTACAGAAACTTAAAATCTCTCTATCAGATTTGTCCTTCAATGAATTTAGTCTATAGAGATACTCAAATCTCTCTCGATTCTTTTTAAGCTCAATAGATCTCAACTCAGTGCTTTCAGTAATTTTATCAATGAGAATATAGAACAAATCTGTTCAGAAAAGGTCTTCAGCATTTGAGCTTATATCATCTTCTCCTTCATAAGAAAATCTGGATTTCTTTTATCTATGTTTAATTTTCTTGAACTCTTTTGATATACTAATTTCTTCAGCAATCTTATTCGCACTGACTGACCATTGCAGAGATTAGGCCATTATTCCTGTACTCAGCCAACCAAGATAGAAACTTATCGAAGTAATTTATTGCCTATCCTATGGGTCCATGTCAGCTCTTTGCCACATTTTAGTAATAAACTGAATTTTCACCAATAAATCGTACCAAATAATTAATAAAAGTATGAAATCATACGAAAGAATTTCATTTGTGAGTGCATCACATTTGCTGGCAGTAGCAGAATCATTAGTAGAATCTGAAAGTTCTTCTAAACACTCAGCAATCTCTTTTAGTTGATAACAAAAAGCTTTAACACTTTCTACTCTACATTCCCAAACTAGTTTCTGATAGAGGGCTTCAAAGTAAAGGGTGATACTTGTTTTGTTTTTTAGAATACTCCATCCATTAGATGGAGCAGAAAACAATGTATGAAGCCTTTGCAACGTTCCAAAAAAAAACATACAAGCCATACATTAGCCGAAACTACAGTTAGCCTAGCAGGCTAATAGTGAATGTCCACCCACTCCAAGTGCGTTTGAGACTTGCATCTCACTATGATAAGAATAACATTTACAAAACATGAGAGAGTGTATTTTTATTTTCCCATTGAATATGTATTTTATTCGATTTAATTTGAGTTGATATCGATCGTCCACATTCTGACTACGAAATAATTGTTATGCCAATCATCAGAGCAGGGTATTAATGAACCCTCGGAGGGAGAGAGTGATCCCTCTGACAAATTGACATTGATAGGAAGGGATTAATTAAGGGATTGCGCTGATTAATGGTGCCATTTAGTTACTTATCCATAATCAGGTGTCAGTACGCACTCTCGCACGCATTAACACACACACGCACGCATTGTCCCATAATTGTCAAGTAGCCGCTTCAGTTAATTGGATGATATCATCTCGCCTGTATCATTGAGATTTGGATGTCGGTGATTGAAAGATTGAGGTCTGGTTGCACAAAATTCTGTCAAATTTCTACTGAGATTGAGTGATGTCTGAACGCCTTCGCTTCTCTGATTGGTTCTTGTGGTATTTAATTGTCATTGAATCAGTTTTGAAGTGATTTACTTCTGTGCGAAGAGGCCTAGAATTATCTTCGTCAATTTTTCAATGATATTGAAAAAATGAATTGTATAGGAGTTGAAAAAGGAGAGGAAAATATGAGGGATTGAAGATCAAGGAAATGCAAATAAAAGTGAGTACAATGGCGAGAGAAGAAGGATATAATAAGTAAGATAAAAAAAGGAAGATAATCTGAGACTTTGATTTCTAAACTTCAATATTATCATGGATTTTCTTTCTTCAGTATGTAACGTATCGAAAATTGGATGGATAAATAAAAATTCCTATTTGAAGAAATTTATAGGTCTAAGTGAAATAATAGGCTAATATCGCCAAAGATGATAATGTTAAAGATTAGATAATATCAGGCATCACGGCCAAATTTGTACAACAGCCGAATAGAATGAAAATAATTTTTGCTACCTTATAATATTATATAAAATATTGAAAATTTGAGGTTAGGCGTAAAACATCTAATGATCGGCAACCTAATGATCGACCGAGCCGCATAACGTAGAATCTGACCAAACACCTTGGCAGAAACTTATTGTAGCGAAACAGTATTCAACTTGAGGAACCAAAGGTTACACGTGGCTAATTGTTGTAATATAAGAATCAATCTATAACCCTTATAAAATTACTTTGCATGTAAAAAGCATTTTAAAAAACCCAAACAAAAATAATTAAATGTATTAAGGAAGTAGGAGGTTACTAGGCGCATGAATACTATAATAATTTGCATGCACCAATCAAATGTTAGCAATTGATAGGCGGCAATATAGTGAGCCGATTCAAAATATATTTGTATATATTTCCACAAATGATAAGAGTTTGTGAATTATTATTGTGCAGTTTATGTCTTAGATACGGCCCGAAGGCAAAGAAATTATTAAAGATGTAGCATAAGTAATAATTTAATAGTTTGGTACGGTCTATTTGAGCCATGAATGGCGGAGGAACAGAATATTTAAATTTCATGTAAATTTTGAAATCAAAAAATGAAAATTGTGAATTAGAAAAGAGAATTTCGACACTTGCCTGCCAACGACCACCATGAGATGTCACCAAAAATTATAGAGCATAATATCTTACTATACCTTTTAATAACTTAAAGTAAATCGAATTTCTAAATTTTTTCATAAGACTTTGTGATGCTAATGTAAAGCAGAAGTCATTTTTAAATAATTTTTTCACCCCTTGGAAGAGACGACTCCAGCTACAAATAATCCAGGACCACCAGGAGTTTGGATCGACATCAGCAGCTCATAGAAAATTCCAGCACGTGAGTGAAAAATATTGAAATAGTGATAGGGCGCCCTCAGTGCTTCGAAATGAAATAAGAATCAAAGCTAGCTCGTCGAAAGGGTTTTTTATAAATTAAGAATTTGGTAAAAATACTTGCGCAAGTAAAGATAGTATAAAAGGTATTTTATTAGATAGTAACGAATCAATCCATATATCAAAAGATCCATCAATCAAAGAATACTAAGTTCTAGGCTGTTAATATAATATTCATATGATCATTAATTTCTGCAATATAATTTGCGATAATATAATGTAGCTCTGATTCACTAGATGAATTGATCTATTTATTCCGTCAGGTGCCGAATCTCGCACCCTGAGATAAAAAATATTTATTATGAAGAAATATATTAGAAACCATAGAATTTAATATATATTTGGATTATTAGTTGTCAATTTATCATGCTGATTTAATAACTTCATATACAAATAGAATCGTCCAAGTTGACAAGTATCAGCAAGTTGATATCGAAGCTACATGCAAATAGATGCATATGATCATGAAATGAAAGCACATGGTAACATTCCGTGCCATAGAACCTGGAAAATAGTATTACCTATATATTTCTGTTGCTCTATATATTTTTGTTTTGACTTATTTTTTGAGATATTTGTTAATATATGTATCGAAATTTTTATGGTGTACGATTTATTTTATTCCTCAATACTATATGATATAAGTTTTTATATATTATATATATTTTTATAAATTATCAGTATTATCGTGAAAGCTCATGTCTGGGCCTATAAAGATTTTTATGAGACTATATCCTAGTAAAAACCACGATCAGATTTTTATAATTATTGAAATATTTCTTATGCTCTACCGATTGATGCCAAGCAGGAGGCTAATCGTTATTTAATTATAGAAAATAACGTGACAAGTATTACAATGTAGAAATATAATTCACAAAATATCAAATCTCAATAATTATGAATAGTTATTGTTCAATCATTGAAATATCAGTAACAATTTCAGAGAATTTTACATGGAAGGAAGGATAAGGCTTAACGATTGCTGAAAAAGAAGAATTTTAGAAATAGTGTGGGGATAGAAAAGGAGAAATGTTAAAATGTTTTAAGTAGATCTTGTAGTTTGAAATGGAGGAAAAAGATGACAGGGATTGGATGAGCGATGGAGGGATGGAAAATGGTGGAATGAATAAGAAGAAAACGATAAAGAGGGGAGAAGGATATTAAAAACAGATGAAGATTGGTATGACTGATGTATCTTATTATGGATTAGATTAGACAAAATATATTTACCGATTTATAAATATGTACATATCAGAAGAACGATTAGAAGAGAATTGAACCGTAAGCTGTTACTCTTACGAATTTAGATGAACAGATAAGGAATAGTTATTTGTATATCTAGAGTGAAAAGTGCTGTTTTTTCTCCCTGAGGGAAAAGTTTGAAGCCCGAGGCGAAGCCGAGTGCAACAATTTTCCTGAGGGAAAAAAAACATTTTTCACTCGTGATATACACAACATTTTTCCTCCACCTACATTTTTATAAAAACTGCAAATAAAATAATTTTCAAAAACGTATGTGACCAAACAATGTGTTACAACATAATCTAAAAAGTAAACAGAAACAGCTGGCTTGTAATCACAGTTCTCCTCCGAAAGCACTATCTGTCGGCTAAAGTTGTAACAACAATGACAGCCACAACTACAGCTATGATGAAGTTCCCGTTTCAAATTTGATTAGTTACTGAGTAATATTCGTTGGCTGGTATTTTGAATAACATGGATTAAAAGAAAAAATATATAAATTTTTTCCAGTATAGTGATATGAAGTTTGTAATAATAATTTCAGCATACAAACATAAAATTTATATATCGATCAAATGTCTGGTTGAGGTATTGAATTTAGTTGGTTTAATGACTACTCTATATGCTTCCTCATCTGAGCTTAGACCTTCTGACCTATTCCAAATGAACGTTTTTAAAATAGAGATGCTTCCCATGTTATTTGAATGGAGTCACTTTTACTCCCTAGGGAGTTTTTCTGTTTTTTAGTAGCGAGAGCGAAAAAGGGACACTTTAGTATCATGTTTCAGGGAGTAAAGTACCTAAGTACTTTTGACAGTAGGTGGAGGAAAAAGTTATAACAATTTCGGTTTCATCATTTCATCAACCGCTATTTTTCATCCATAAAATAAATCACAGCTTCTCTACGACACATAATATCATGGTTGAACCCCTTTAATGTTCGTAGTATCATCTCTTCCTTTTTCTTCTACTCCTCCTCTTACTTCTCTTCCTTCATCTTTATTTTTCTCTTCTTCCTTTCCGTCTTCAGATTCTCCTCGACCTATTCCTCCTTTTTCTTCCTCCTTCACCACCACAATTTTGTAGGCCTACTAAAACTATTTCCAATCACTGATATTGCTCTATTCTCCTCTCCCTCTATCCACTAGACTACTCTCCTCCTCCTTCTCCTCTACATCCCCATCGGACCCCTCTTCTACTTCCTCCTACATAGCACTTTTGTACTTTTGTACTTGCAATATAACCTCAAACTATTTGCAATTACTCCTTGAGTGTACAAGTTGTATAAAAACTATTGCTTTTCTCCCGTCACTGGAATCTAGTAATTTAAGATCCCTCTCATGTCTCAAGCATTCGATCGCTCTCTCTCTTCCTCTGTCTTTCTCTTTCTCTCTCATTCTTTTTCTCTATCAATTTATTGATCTCTGTATATTGCTATCTCACTGACTTTATTACTCTCTCTCCCTTGCCCTATGGTCAAGTGCTGAAGGGGATACCCTTGATACCCTCTCTGAGAATGGACTTCTCAAGGTCCAAACTTCACCGTTTCATGCGAAAACATTACAGAAGTACCTCAACTTTCGCATATTTCATCATTTCCCTTGCTCAATATTATTGTAGAACTCTTAAGTTATATATGATTCACCATGTTATTCTACTGCCACTGGTATTTGTTCATAACGCTAGAACGTAAGTTGGATTCTGTTTTGTTGAACACATGAATAAAGGAATCTGAATCTGAATATATCAATAATTTTTCTATCTATTTTCGCCACAACAGAAACAAATCAAATTTTATTTCGCCTCAAAAAAATAATAATCCTCAATACAAAGTTGAAAAAAATTGATCAATATTTGAATATATACGAAAAACAACTTTATCAAAACAAAATAACATGTTTGGCGCTGCCTGCAAAACCGAAGTTTGAGTGCTGGCAGCGAGTATCGATATTAATTTCCAACATAAAATTTTCTATGAAGAAATGAATAGATAAAACAAGAATGAATATACATATGAAAAAATATATAAATAAACATTGTATAGATAAAAAGGAAAAGTAAATTCAATTTTATCTTTATTTTTGAAAAATAAATTATTTCTATCTCACTGACTTCATCACTCTCCAACTCTCTTTCTCTCCCTCTCTCTCACTCACTCCCTCTTCTCCCCTCTTCCACCACCAATTTATCTATCTATTTACCCATCTCAGTGCATCTCTCTCTCTCCGATCAGAATCTAGGTACATGCAATAAAATGGAATTGTGATGAAGGGTGTAGGGAAAAAGTCCCTTTGACTTGAGCTGTATTATTATTGTTGTACAGCCTCCCTCCACCCTCAGCAGCATTCTTTAAGGGACAACACAAGACTTGCTGTCATTTTAATCCCTGTATTGTTGTTGTGGAGGGAACAAGATAATAATGAGTGCAAGGGAGACGGAATGAGTAGGAGGCAGGGAGAGAGAGAGAGTGTGTTGAGGGAGTAGTTATTGTGAGGAAGTAAGAGAGTAATGAGTACAAGGGAGATGGAATGAGTAGGATGCAGGGAGAGAAAGAGAAAGATATGGCGATAAAGTCAGTGAGAAAGAAATAGACAGATATAGATAGATAAATTGATTGAGAGAGAGAGAGAGAGAGTGAATGAGAGGGAGTGAGGGAGTAGGTATTGTAGGTAGGGTGAATGTAATGAGTGCATGGGAAATGGAACGAGTAAAGGGCAGAGAAAAAGAGAGAGAGTGTGTGTGAGAGGGAGTAGGTATTGTGAGGAAGTGAGAGAGTAATCAGTAGAAGGGAGATGGATGAGTGGGAAGCATAGACAGAGGAAGAGTGAGCAAGTAGGGAATGTAAGAGAGAGGGTTCGAGAGACAGATGAGAAAAGACAATCAAGTAGCTGATAAGTTCACAGGCTGATTGGAGGGGATTATTGGATAAGTTTGACAAAGGCTATGATAAGATTCTCAAGATTTTCCATATTTTAGAATATCTAGACTACAAGTTTTTGTGTTCATTATTAGTATTTGGCTTCTTTATTAATCCACGAAAACTACCTCTATGGTTTATATCAGTTATCCATTTTGAAGTGAGAATATTGTTGTTGTGATTTGAACACAATCATACTTTGGACATTTTACTGAACTAAGTTAGGACACGGAATAAGCATAAAGTGTTTCCAATAAGCATGTAGTGTTTCTTTCCTCTGTGGTTAGGAATAGAACAGGTTTTGGGCTGGTGCCTTTTTTCATTCCACTGTATTTTATGAATTGATGTATAAATAGATGAGGGAATGAATAATTCTGAACTCACGTAACATAATTATGATGAAATAGAATAAAAAGATTCTTTATTTGATGTCGTGAGGAATTTTGGACAGTAATGCCAACTCTGTCACCTACAAATACGCCGTTAGCAAAAATACGAATACAAACAGTGGGTTCGGTATACCTACAATGTAGGCTACATTTCATACAAAAAAAGAGATATGAATTAAGAACACAAACAAATGGTAAAGATAAAAGAACTTTAAAGATAAAAATTGAAATTAGATGAATCATAAGGTAGTCGAATATGTGAATTTTTCAAGCATTTTTATAAAAATGTGAACTTCGAAAACAATAGCTCTTTGAAGTCTTTGTCTTTGAGATTAAAAGCGTTGTTATGACAGCGGATACTTTCTCATTGTTGTGCAGTGTAGTTTACAATATCTACTTCAAAGAAATAATTAATAGGTCGAGTTCAGTGATCTGTATAATTTCACTTTTTGATTTGCTTTGATTTGACTTTGATCGTCGAATCTCATTATATTTTTAAAAACAAAAATATAATTCATGATCATAATAAACTCTATTCATTATATATTTCTCTTCTAAAATTATTCAATCAATAAACGTTTTTTTAATGATGATAAATAATCATTTCTTATGCCTACAGTCCTCCTAGCAACAAGGACCTAATCCTATACTATTAAACGAGCGACTTCTTTTTATATGTTTATATGTTCAGATGTTTAGATGTTTAGATGTTTAGATGTTTAGATGT
The DNA here is from genome assembly GCF_014356525.2 of Nilaparvata lugens. Taxonomy (NCBI): domain Eukaryota; kingdom Metazoa; phylum Arthropoda; class Insecta; order Hemiptera; family Delphacidae; genus Nilaparvata; species Nilaparvata lugens. The sequence goes on from NC_052504.1 coordinate 2,155,951, forward strand.
TCAGATGTTTAGATGTTTAGATGTTTAGATGTTTAGATGTTTAGATGTTTAGATGTTTAGATGTTCAGATGTTCAGATGTTCAGATGTTCAGATGTTCAGATGTTCAGATGTTCAGATGTTTAGATGTTCAGATGTTCAGATGTTTAGATGTTTAGATGTTTAGATGTTTAGATGTTCAGATGTTCAGATGTTTAGATGTTTAGATGTTTAGATGTTAAGATGTTTATATGTTTAGATGTTTAGATGTTTGAATGTGTAAATGTTTAAATGTTTGAATGTTTATATGTTCATTTGTTTGTATTTCACCGAATCTCGAAAACGGCTCTAACGATTCTCACGAAATTCAGAGCATAGTAGGTTTATAATATAAAGATTCGATTGCACTAGGTCTCATCCCTGGGAAAACTCGCTGAAGGACATTAAAAGAATAATTATTATTCATCCTTGGAAAAACAGCTGATAATAATTATTTCGTCGACTGTTGGTGATGGAAGTGAGTGAGCGAGTTCATGTGTGGTGGACTGCGTCAAAATTATGACTCAGCTGTTGAACTTTTGTAATCATTCAATCAGGTACTTAGTGCCGGTTGCAAAAAAGCCGGGTTATTTTCAATCCTGATTAATTCCAGTGGATCCATCTTTTACAAATGGTCTTCTCTGATTTGGTTCACGTGAAGTTAATCAGAATTAGAATTTAACCTGTTTTTTGCAACTGGGCCTTTGTGAGGGAAATTTTTGCATTCGTCTGGGAATTAATCTCAATTTACTGTGATTAGATAGAACATTTCTGTATAAATGTTATTATAATTTCTTCTTTCGTGATAAATTTTTTATGCTTTTGTACTCCAGAGTGAAGCTCGGTCCCCGATATTAACCCTTATCAATAGTTTATTTTGATTGGAACTAGGCCTACCAGATATTCCAATCTGATCTTATCTCATTATTCCTCATTCCATTGGCAGATGTTAATCGGAAGAGAAGTTTAACCGAATAGCCCACTTCCACGAGTGAATTGTAAATTAATACGAGCGCATTCAATTCTCTCAATATGTCAAATGATGTATGAGAGCAGAAGAATGGTCACTCAATTCTATTTCATTGTTGAATTCGTTCCAATTTTGTTTAAATTGATAGAACTTGGGTTATGTAAAGAGCTTGAATTGGATAATAAATTGTGCGGACACCATTATTACTCATGAATTATTGGTAAATTAATATTTTCTTATTTTGTCATGTTACTAGTTGCATAGAAGCAACTTGATTTCATGCTTTACTTGAAAACAGAAGTTTGGAAAAATAGTACAGTCGTTAATTTTTCTCTTGCGTTCTTGAAGGTAGGAGTCGGTTTTGAATTTGCTGAACTCAGAGCAACAATTATTTTGTGAACGGTACAGTTTCTGCACTCTAGCGATGAATCTCAGAACTACGTTGTCAAGAATAGGACTTCAGTTTCAAGCTTCCTCCATAGATAGCGCTGCGTGCCTCATTGGTAACTGCAAATCAAGTCTACGGTTAGGAAGAAATAGGAAGAAATTGGGAAGTAATTCATTTGGAAGGTTAGGAAGAAATAGGAAGAAATTTGGAAGTAATTCATCTGAAAGCTGATGCTTTCAGATAATCTTCAGATAAACTTCAACAGTACTTAGGTCTTTCAACGCGATGATAAATTTATTCATCCCAATGATATTTTATGGTTAATCGTATCTAATGTCAATCAATGATATCTTCCAATATACAAATAAACACGAATTGTGTATTTTCGACACATTTAACATAATACATATATGAATTATATCACAATAGTTGATACTAGTAGTTCTGTGAACAGTAGACCTCACGCAGTTTTCTCATCCATAAGTATCTGATGTCGCCTGTTCTAGTTGATTCAGTTGAATCACAAATCACCGTTGAATCATAATTTACACTTAAAAACTGTTATTTGTTTTCTCCAAGATCAAAAACTCACTTATGTTAATAAACTAGTTTGACTTTGTATACCATATGATCAATATTATTCACTTCTCAGCTGATTGATTATGAATAATTATGTAGTCTGATTGATCCTATCTTCAAAGTAGATGATAATATATTTCGAGTCAACTGTCGATCAATGATGTCTTCCAATATACAAAGAAATACACAGAAATTGTATTTTATATTATGGTTATGTGGCTATCTGGTTATATGGTTATCTGGTTATTTGGTTATTTGGTTATCTGGATATTATGGTTATATGGGTATATATTTATGTTCAACGGATCACGAAAACGACTCTAACGATTTTCACAAAATTTGGAACTTAGTAGGTTTATGATATAAAAACTCGATTGAACTAGGTCTCATCCCTGGGAAAACTCACTGGAGGACAAGGAAATGATAATAATTATTATTCATCCTTGGAAAAACTTATGATAATTTATTTCGTCGTCTGTCGATAACAGAAGATGTGAGTTCCTTATATGGGAGAGACAGAATTAAGTTAATTAAGCTGTTCAACTATTTGCAATCAATCAGCTTGTCTCTCGAGAAATTTTAATCGACTTGATCAAAATAATCTGATTTGTTGACATGACATGGTATCATTGTAAATTAAAGTATATCATAATTGCCAAAGTTAATAACTATTTTACAAGTGAATGTTATTTTGTTATTCAATTTGGTTTGTGAACAATCAATTAAAACTTCTCTATTTTCAAATGAATTGGACCTGAATTCAAGTGTATGGAACATAACCTACTGTTTGGACTATTCATAGTGTATAAATCAAAACTCGGGGAAGAAACAGTTTTGGTCTGTGCCTGTTAGTCCTTCCCCAATCATTTTGAAGAATTGTGTTCTGTTTATCAATAAATAAATAAAGAGGGAGCTCGGTGCCCCGATATTAATATTTTTATTTATATCTTTCTACTTTCCTTGCCCTATTACCATAGGTAAGGAAAGTATTGCTTTCCGAAAAAAATTAACTTACCACAATTTCTAAATTTCTATACGTTTCAAGGTCCCCTGAGTCCAAAAAACTGGTTTTTGGGTATTGTGTGTGTGTGTGTGTGTGTGTGTGTGTGTGTGTGTGTGTGTGTGTGTGTGTGTGTGTGTATATGAGTGTATGTGCGTCTGTGTACACGATATCTCATCTCCCAATTAACGGAATGACCTGAAATTTGGAACTTAAGGTCCTTACGATATAAGTATCCGACACGAACAATTTCGATCTGATGCAATTCAAAATGGCGGCTAAAATGGCGAAAATGTTGTCAAAAAACAGGGTTTTTGCAATTTTCTCGAAAACGGCTCCAACGATTTTGATCAAATTCATACCTAAAATAGTCATCGATAAGCTCTATCAACTGCCACAAGTCCCATATCTGTTAAAAATTCAGGAGCTCCGCCCCATCAATGCAGATAGATTCCCAATTATCAGGCTTCAGAGACAATTGAAACAAAAAAAAATTGAGTGGAGTAGATTGAGCATGAAAATCTCTACAATTAATGTTCAGTAACATTTTCACCTAAAATTGAAAATAAGCTTTAAATTCGAGAAAATGTGATTATTCAATTGCAAATTATTGTTGATTCTATTAAAATCATTCACTACGAAGAGATAGCAGACCTCATGTGTGTCTCCAGCGTTATTGCCCTATCACCAGCTGGCTCAAATCTTTGAATAGTAGACTTGAGATGCGCGGGAACACTAGCGTCAGGTGATCAATTTTCATAACGGCAAGGAAAGTTGTGTGAGTGCGCCACACCAGATTTTTTAGTATTCTTTGCTTGACTACACCCTCGTAATAAAACTTATAAACCCCGATTTATTCCAATTAAATTCATCAAAATGTCGAGGAATGAATTCTAAGTAAACAATCTTGACTTGACAGCGGTCAGATTTGACTAAGGCTGCCTCCAGTTGACCCCTTACATGTATTTACATGTTGCATCAAGAGTGTTTACATGTTGGGCATTATGCTGCACTCCAAACACACACACACACACACACACATACACACACACACACACACACACACACACACACACATGCACATGCACAAAGACACTAACACAAACATGCATGTACACACAATTATCCATACACACATTCACACAATAACAGGGGGCTGCGAGAATGCAAATATGGAGCTCCCTATATGGGGTTAATATTCTAGTATTCCTGTGTCTACGGTGAGAAGGAGGGAGTGATAGAGAAGGGTGGGGAGGTGGAGGAGGAGGGGAAGGAGGAAAAGGAGGAGTAGAAAGTGAATGAGGAGAAGTTGGAGGGGTCAAATACAGTGAACTTTATTCAAGATCAAGTATTTATTCCTTCAAGAGTTTCCTGAATCTCTTGATGTGTGCAAATGATTGAATACAATCCACTGATAGAAGATATTGCCTTTTGTTAGTCACATAATTTTTATTATGATGAAGGAAATAATCAGATAATAATAAGGAATAATTATTATACACGTAAAGCCGTGTCCACACTGAACAAATGTTCGACATACATGTTCGGCAAACATGTTTGTTGAGGAGCTCAGGGCAAACATTTTAAAAAGTTTGGACAATCATTGTTTGTCAAACAAAAAATTACTGTTTTTCCCAAACATTTTCAGAGTTGACAGCTGTAAAACATGAAACCTGTTCTTCCCACTTACAAATATTTTGTTTGGTGACGCGTCCACACTGGCCACGAGCAAACATTGTTTGTCAATCATAATAAAATTCGCCCAAACTGTTCAACAAACATGTTTGTCGAAATAGTAGTCAGTTGGAGCTTACGCTTCGTTTTTCAATAGAATAATCTATGGAAATAGGAATTATCAATGCTGGAATATTCAAGATAAAGGAATTCATCTTATGTGGTTATGTAGAATATTATGTTTCTTGGATAAGTTCATCATCTAATATAGGAGCTGAAAATGTAAGTTGGAGTAGATAAGAAAGGCAACAAACTATATTCTCAACATCTTTTAAAATTATTTGGAGTGAAAAGTGTAAAATTAGGAAAAAAACCATAATTACAATATTCCATCATTGACAACCTCATTTACATTTTGAAAATCTACCAGAAAGGATTTTCAATTTGCATAATTTGATAATATGAGGAGGCTCGGGGATGAGAAATAGGATATTCATGAATTTGGAATGCATATTTCATATTGGATCACATCTTACATACATTTGAATACATTTTTGAGGCCTGCTAGAGATTTTGTAGGCTTCTTGGTTCGAGATGTATTTTTAGGCTCACTGTTACGTATCAGGAAAAAAGAAAACCTAGAAAAATGACAAATTATTATAACTTATCAACAGGAAACCCGTGCTCCGCAAGGCTTCATTTTAAAAACCTGACAAAGTGAAACCTTGATGTAATGAAACCTCGAAGAATTGAAAATATACCTATAACAATCCCCTGTTAATTGAGAATCTATTTCCAAATTTCAAGTTATTCAGTTCATTAGTTCAGACGTGATGATGCGTCAAACATAATTTACCTATCGCGTACGTGTATGAGCCAATTCTTTCCTTCATTATAGTATAGATAAGTTAACCCCACAATAATTTAGTTACATATCAGTATTCTGACTGTAAACAGCGTGATAACAGCTGATTCAAGATATTTGTTCTCATAGTGAGATCCATGTTTCAAAGTCACTGGAAATGATAGGAAGGCATAGTAGCCACTTTCCCGTTTCCAACGCTCTCTATAGAAGTGCATAGCTGTTATTCCCGTACATTTATGTCTATATCTGATCCAATATCGATTGTTGACTTTTGTTAACAATGATTAGTTCCAAGTATATTAAAATATGCAAGAAAACGTATTGATTTTCATGATATAATAATGAATTTCCATGATTGGATATAGTTATTTGTGCAACTAGTGCGCAAAGTGACAGTTTGCTGCACCGAAAGAAACGTTTACGGAATGGTTCTTGAGTGCAGCAGAGGAACTTTGCGCACGTATTTCACATTAGTTTTTCTACAGTTACCATTGAATATGAAAAGTGGGTAATTATGGTAAAATTGCCTGAAATGCATCAAATGTTTTACTGTGTAATTTTATTATTGATAAAAAACCTAATCCTAAAATTCTAAAGTCCTCCTGTCCTTGGTTATAATATATAATGAATAATTAGCGCGTTGTGCTTCGTTGCACCTCTGCTCACTATAGCAGCCACAGCAGTCACTGTGACCAACTTCATTTTGATTTTGCTGCACTGTTGCTCCATAAAACCTACTAAGTATTTGTGTGTGCCATGTGCAAATCTGGAGTGCAGAAAAATTTTTCCCGCACTAGAGCGGAAAAGTGATTCTTTGCGTTCTGTAATCAGTGCAGCAATGGCCACTTTTCAACGTAACTGTAGGAAATAGTATATTTCGCACCTAGGGCCGAAAATGGGACTTTTCTGGCTCGAAATCGGTTTTCAAGTCCGAGGCCGTAGGCCGAGGACTAGAAAAGATTGAGAGCCGGAAAAACATTTTTGCCCATGGTGAGAACGTTATTTTTCGCCACACAGGAAAATAAACAATATATATATGAGAATAATTGTCTATTATAAGCACTTCCGAAAGCAAAAGTGGAAGGTCATAGCTCTAGCAAATCTGAGGTAATCTGAATATCAAGAAATGTCCAAGTATTTTATTTTTTATTCTGATTTGTCTAAATAACCTAAAAGATTATGTTCAATTATGTAAGAGGTTGAATTTATACTTTTTATTCTTCCAAATGACAATAAGATGATATTATTATAATGTTTTGATTATTGAATGATAAACACAAAGAATGAAAAGTTTTTGATCAGCTGTTTTAGCACACTTAAATTTGGCCAATCTGATGTCAACGGAAGTTTAGGTTAGAAGTTCTATCCTACTCTGAAAATAGAATATTGAATAGTTTATAATATATATCTTATCTGTATTTTATTCATCCAAATAAAATGATAGTATATTATTACAGAATACTTTATTGAATTCTAAAAGCATAAATTGATTCCGTTATCCACCATGTTCCATGATAAACGCTGTACTAGGAGGTTTTGAGGTTAGATTCTATTATACTCTGAAAATTGAATTTGAATAGTTTATAATATCTCATTTGTATTTCATTCATCCAAATAAAATGATAGTATCTTATTGCAAAAACTTTATTTAATTCTAGAAGCATAAACTGATTCCGTTTCATAAACTATTTTGTAAACACGTTCACATCAAATCAGAATCAGTTGACTCCAAGGTTATTTTACAGCCCTAGGGCCGTAAAAATTTTACCGGCCTGGTCAGAAAACAATCACTTTCGGCCTCCATATGACACACGTAAACCAGCTCATTACATCCAAGTGGGGCGAAAAAATATTTTTATAGTCCATTATATTCATCCATAGTCGACAAACGGCAGTTTAGCAACAGTGTGGTCTTGGAAAGAGATACGGCTTTTAACTGCTTTGTCTAATTGTAGACAATTCTAGCAACTAATTCCAATCAGCTGTTATAGTGGGCTGCACGTTATAATATTAGTGATAAAAGATAGAAGAACAACGTTGCCAACTTTCTACCTTCCCACTGCCTTCTATAGAGGATAAATGATACTGGTATATCTGATGTAATAATATCAACTGATAATTCCGTTTAAAATGATTAATTTCATTTTATTTATCAAGAGAAAATATTTTTCAATGACTGAAATGAGATATTCAGTTATATTAATTATATTCAGTTATTAATTATATTAATTAATTATTATTATTATGTTTTTGTACATTGTTCAAAAACGATCTGACAGCATTGCAGAGCTAGTTGTTGGTAATGTCTGCCTTGTCGAATGATAGACAAGGACGGCAACACCAATGTTAATCAAATACTGCCATTATAATGAGAAACTCACTTAAACTTCGTAAATCTCACTATAGTTGTTGCATAACCAGTATTATAATGATTGATAATCAAAGAGGAATAGAATATTTAAAATTTTGTACGAGTATTCGGCTACAAGCAAAACTCTCCAAAGACTGGAGAATTGGAGACTGGAAATTTCTGGAGAGACAAGTAGAGTGAGATGGTGTCGATTATGTTAATATTTTGTGAGATGATGATCGCAGACTCGAGAGATAGATTTATAGAGATACATAGATAGTTATAGAGATAGAGATAGACAGACAGGCCAACTGGAGAGAAAGCTAGGCTCCAGCTCAGGCCGATAATCAGTTGCTGGATGAAACAATCATCAATGATTCATCAATGATTCATCAATGATTCATCAATGATTCATCAATGAAGAATGAATCATCGACGAGAAGCCAAACTTCGCCGGAGATGTTCAAATGATAGCGTAGCTTGGATAAATATGGATATAATTTATGTGTTGTAGAATCAATACTAACTAGTAGTTCTGTGAACAGTAACCTCGCGCTCAGTGAGTTACATTGACCTGTTGTTATGTTTAAATTATGTTTAATAAATAATTTATCAATTAAAAATGTCTGGAAAAAATCCTAAATAAACATAGAGCTTTCTGTCCTATATCGTACCGTGACGTGTCGTCCCGGAATGTGAGTGTGCCGCTGTATCAGGTCTGGCTGCAACTGTCTACAACATTGATGGAAAGATACATTTTCAAGATGTTCGATGTTTTTGAACGGGTAGTATTATAGTCAACTGTCTACTAACGTTAATGGAAAGATACATTTTCAAGATGTTCGATGTTTTTGAACGGGTAGTATTATAGTACACTAGAAAGCTGATTTATGATGAATAGTTTTATAGTCTGATTTTTACGGTAATATTGGCGTATGAAGTAGGCTCCTTTTTACTTTCCTTGCCCTATTACCAAGGGTAAGGAAAGTATTGCTTTCCGAAAAAAATTAAGGTACCCCAATTTCTAAATTTCTATACGTTTCAAGGTCCCCTGAGTCAAAAAAATGGTTTTGGGTATTAGTCTGTATGTGTGTGTGTGTGTGTGTGTGTATGAGTGTATGTGCGTCTGTGTACACGATATCTCATTCCCAATTAACGGAATGACTTGAAATTTGGAACTTAAGGTCCTTTCACTATAAGGATCCGACACGAACAATTTCGATCAAATGCAATTCAAGATGGCGGCTAAAATGGCGAAAATGTTGTCAAAAACAGGGTTTTTCGTGATTTTCTCGGAAACGGCTCCAACGATTTTCATCAAATTCATACCTAAAATAGTCATCGATAAGCTCTATCAACTGCCACAAGTCCCATATCTGTAAAAATTCAGGAGCTCCGCCCCATCAATGCAGATAGATTCCCATATCAGGCTTCAGATACAATTGAAAACACAAAAAATCAAGTGGAGTAGATTAGCATGAAAATCTCTACAATTGATGTTCAGTAATATTTCACCTAGAATTGAAAATAAGCTTTAATTCGAGAAAATGTGATTATTCAATTGCAAATTATTGTTGATTCTATTAAATCATTCACTATGAAGAGATAGCAGACCTCATGTGTGGTCTCCAGCGTTATTGCCCTGTAACCGCTGGCTCAAATCTTTGAATAGTAGACTTGAGATGCGCGAGTACACTAGCGTCAGTGATCAATTTTCATAACGGCAAGGGAAGTTGTGTGAGTGCGCCACACCAGATTTTCCTTTTATATTATCCTTGAAATGCAAAATGTCAAAAAACCTTGTATATACGTCGACGCGCAATTTAAAAAGGAACATATCTGTCAAATTCCATGAAAATCTATTACCGCGTTTCGCCGTAAATGCGCAACATAAAAACATATAAACATACAAACATTTAAACATTAAGAGAAATGCCAAACCGTCGACTTGAATCTTAGACCTCACTTCGCTCGGTCAACTGATTTTGACTTTCATAATTAATAGACAATACACTCATAATACACTTTATTATACAATCACCAACATACATGCTGATCTCTGTTTTGGTTATAATCATTACAGTATAATATACATCATTTTCTGATGTTCTAGGATATAAGAAGTGAAATTTGGTAACTGGAGTTGACTAGAAATAATTATTTCTTCCGTCTTGTTGTGAAGTTTATGTTCTGGTAGATATTGAATGAACACGACTTGATGTTGTAAAAACTACTAATAATTAATGAAACAATTTAATTCGAGATTCTAGTTTTGGTTGTTGATACATCTTCAACTTCTAGAGAATTCAATTTATTGAACGAATTTGAGATTTCAATTTTGGTTGTTAAACGTACTTTCGGTTATAAATGTCAGAATCAATCTTCAGCTTATCGAATATATTAAAGAATTCGAGGTTTTATTTTCGGTTGATAAACCTTAAACCATTATCAATCTAGTGCCCATTAAATGGGAAGCTCTAACATTGAACAGCAGAATATAGAATGCACAAGTGAAGCCCTGCGATTGGCCACTAGCTGTCGACCAATAGAGGCTCAGCTCTACTGCCATTGGCCGAGTCTATTGACACGCCCAAGTATTCCAAATATGGTCATCAGAGCTGTTGTTTTGACGGTCTCTTGTGTATTCCATTTGAAAAAAGCCATTTATGGAATAGTTACTACATTATGTTTTATTGACCGAACAAAGTAAGGTCTCAGATTCAAGTCGATGGTTTGGCATTTCTCTTAATGTTCGAATGTTTAAATGTTTATATGTTGCGCATTTACGGCGAAACGCGGTGATAGATCTTCATAAAATTTGACAGGTATGTTCCTCTTTTAATTGCGCGTCGACGTATATACAAGGTTTTTGGAAATTTGCATTTCAAGGATAATACAAAAGGAAAAAGGAGCCTCCTTCATACGCCAATATTGGAGTAAATATCGGACTATAGAATTATTTATCATAAATCAGCTGACAAGTGATTACACAGATGTGTGGAGAAGCCAGTCTATTGCTGTATTTCCATAAGGTCTATAGTTAGGTCAATCAGGTACTTGTGGATGAGAATACTGCGTGAGGTCTACTGTTCACAGAACTACTAGTATTTTACAGCTGGCTATACGTCAGCTTATGAATTTCGAGGATGCGGTATTTTGATTTTCCACAGAATCACTCGCTCACTTTTTACTATCCACAGACGACGAAAGTCTCAGCTGTTTCAGTCAAGGATGAATTATCCTTTTAATGTCGTTCAGCTAGTTTTACCAAGCATGAGATCTAGTGCAATCGAATTTTCATATGATAAACCTACTATGTTCCAAATTTCGTGAAAATCGATAGAGCCATTTTCGAGATCCGTTGAACATAAATATGAAAATATAAACATATATACAGAAATTGCTCGCTTTAAAAAATGAGGAGCCGTCTTTTCACAAACGCCTTCTATGATTGGTTCTTGTAAAGCTAATAACGGTTAAAATTTAACCGGCCTCTGTGCAACCGGGCCTAATAATTCACAAAGTTTTGTTTTTGAATTATTTTTGTTTCAACTTGCACAAGTCATCGATGTTGAATAATAAATGTGTTGATGTTACATATTTGATGTTTTGAAACCATAAAAATATAAATATTTCTTTATTTCAATTGAATTTACGATGATGGGAATAGCTGACAATATAATTCTTGACCTTGATACAATTCATTACTAGTAGTTCTGTGAACAGTAGACCTCACGCAGTATTCTCATCCACAAGTACCTGATTAAAACTATAGACCTTATGGAAATATAGCAATAGACTGGCTTCTCCACACATCTGTGTACTCACTTGTCAGCTGATTTATGATGGATAATTCTATAGTCTGATTTTTACTCTAATATTGGCGTATGAAGGAGGCTCCTTTTTACTTTTATATTATCCTTGAAATGCAAAATTTCCAAAAACCTTGTATATACGTCGACGCGCAACTAAAAGAGGAACATACCTGTCAAATTTCATGAAAATCTATTACCGCGTTTCGCTGTAAATGCGCAACATATAAACATATAAACATTTAAACATTAAGAGAAATGCACAAACCGTCGACTTGAATCTTAGACCTCACTTCGTTCGGTCAATGAAGAAAAAAGCTAACAAATGTTAAACTTGAACACAAAAAATTCCCAGTTATCCCGTTTTCCGCAGACCATTACAACCCTAAGCAGTGC
>NC_052504.1:2168100-2194230 GCF_014356525.2 Nilaparvata lugens
TTGTGCTCCTGGGGGGGTTATCTCTTATGATAGAGTCCCACGTTATGAAGCTATTGTGAGAAGTTGTGGATTGCAATTCCTTCACAGATAATACGATGTTTCTGGTATTTATAAGAGCAGTCTCTAAATTCCCTCTTTTGCGAATAAATTCACAAAAAATTAAGGCCTTCCGGCTCGCAAAATTACTGGGTTCAAACCTCAGCTCTAGCTCAGTGGTAGAAACATGAATTTTATAAATACAAATAATCACCATAAGGTTCAAGGACCAGGTATTGATAATTCTTACCGCTGCTTCTATGAAGTTCTTGAAGAATACCAGTAAGGAAATTAAAAGAATATTTGATGACTGATTATCAGTAACCATGTACCACTAGAGAATAATCAGGACCAACTATAGTTGTTTCTAGTTGATTCTTAAAACGCTCGTCGTGAATACAAGTATTCACCAATATACCCTTTCAAAATTCCTTAGAACTTACAACGCCAGTTCTTGAAGCTCTCTGGATCCTTATATGATATAACTGGAACCTTATTAATATAATTTCTTAATATACTTGTTCTGGCTGATAAAATGAATATCATCAAAGGATGATAAATATTGAGTGCTTTGAATAAGGTTAATATAATTGATTCAATAATTTTAAATGCTGCTAGATATTTGTTGGTACCAAAACAGCTCAAACTATATAACACGAGATGAATTGGGATATAATAAAAATTCTATAAGTTTGTATGCTGACATAAAACACAAAATATATTCCCATAAAACAGATATGCATAAAATATTCGATAAATCTATAATTCACTTAAATAATCTACTTTTAAAATCTGAATAATTATCACAGGCTTTGCTAATATTCACAATAATGAGTTTCAAATTCATAAATATATTATATTTAATACTGGTACTTAGACTTCCAATCAATACAAAATTCTACCAATAAAAACCTGTTCGGTCTATAAGTTTGATATGATATACTTGGTTCAATTACAAAATTAATATTTAATAAATTAATATTCAAACATGAGATCTCAGGGCTTTTAATATGAATTCGGGCAGTGCATGGAAGTAAGCTTCCTACATATAATAAATAAATTTATAAAATGTTCTTGTGAACTATGTGATATTGTTCAACACGTGGTGACTCTTAATTTTAATTCAAATTAATTGGAATAGCGCTTTTTTATTAATTATTACCCCACTGAACGTAGAAAAATGAGCTCATTTGGTTTGACTTATCACTCACTGACTGAAGTTCTGGATGTTCTCGTGGATTGAATTAATTATTTCCAATAATTAATTAGGTAGGCTCCTTTTCGTCACTGCTGGGCTAACGCGTGATCCAGATTTTTATAAGTTTCTTTCGAATTAAAGCTATTTTTATGGGAATCTTTACAATTACGAACTCCTTGACAGCACTGAGTTCACAAACAATTAACATTCAACAAACATACATTACATTTAAAAAAGGGTTTGGCTTAATAATTCATTAAAAATTTTTAAAAGGAATAAGAAAAGACCCTAAACTCCATGTGCATCCTCTCGGGTTGGGATCTTAAGCCAGAAGAAGGAGGTTTTTAGAAAAATTTGCTTCTTCCTAGAATAATTCTGTAAGCTACTCTCTGATTGGCCTTCAATTTAATAGACTCAATACAATTGGTTGCCTTGGGAATCAGGGCTTCCTCGGCTTTACAATAGAAAAAATTAAATAAAAGAAGTTTTTATACAAATATATGGAGTGTTTATCTTAAATTGAATTCATAAATAAATCGTAACATACGATTTTAATAGATAATACATTTAGTTTTTATATGAGTTTTGTATACTCTTGATTTATCATGCTTTTTTAGATTATAATAAATATTTATACAGAAATAATAGTTATTTGTATTTCTACACATCGACTTCCTTTAGTATACATAATATATCCTTTATGAGTGAATTTTATATGATTCAACCGGTCATATGGGTTGATCGAATAATCAGCTGATTCGTTCAGTATTGGTTCTAATAATTATCGATTTATCCAAGATCGACTAATTCTTTTCAAAACGTAAACAAGTAACTCTAACCTCAATGTTCATGCATTTTATTTTTTTTTTTTTTGTAATCCGCCAATAATAATTATGCCGCTTTATAATTTTTTGATCTTACCAATGGGTTCTCATAATTATTAAATCACAATAATACATGTTTTCTTATCGTTGTTGATAATGCTATTACTCCTAATCGCTAATAATACTTGATTTGAGTTGATTTACTCTTTAGATAGGTCTAACCTTCTTTCCAATTTTATAGTTCTATTACATTTTATTGGCTCATTTAGAAATATTTGGTGGTTTCAAATTACCACGTGACACAAAACGCCCTCTGATTTCTGATTTAAAACGACAATTCGAGAATATAATATAAATTTTATGATCCAGTTGGTTTTGGATCAGAAATCATACATGTTACAAAGTCTGCTAATAACTCTACTGAGAATCTTACCTCCTAACAATTCAACAACATATACAACAATAAATAAATTCAATTCAAATACATACGCCTTACATCGGCCAATCTCCTTCTACACACAATACACAATATAAACTATCTCCTCCTCCATACATAATATAAATCTTTTTTCTAATCCACGCTCTGCCCTCAGGCCAGAAGCACATTTGAATGTTGGTGCAAAATCATTGCCAACCTAACAAACTGATAATTCTCCGACTTGCAGAGTATAACATATTTTCTCCCTCAACATAGAACAGTGACTTGTACATTTTCATTTCATTCTCTTGCAGAAATTGGGCTTTGTTTTCATATAATGGATATTTTTAAGGATAATCTTTGGTAGGTTTTATCAACAAGAACTTCTTATTCCTCTAATACATTGAGACTTGGGATTAATGCTTTTGGTGGTAACTATGCGGTTTGATCATTTGGCGGATAATTTTAGTGATTTTCTTAATAGCTTATACATAAATAATAATAATATAATATCTTTATAATATCTCTACATGCAATTCACATTTATATGACACTTGATCTTCTTATTCGGGGTATCAACTTTGATGATTTAATAGGCATTGACTACTCTGGTTTTCGTAGTGTACAGCTGGTTTACGTTGGCTTCGGTTTGTCACTTGTCGCCATCTTGATGTTTCTTCCTGCTACATGAAGGTAAGTTGGCTTTTAACATTAGAAGTTATTTATTCTCTTGTTTCATTAATAAGAAAGGTGTTAAAAAATGGTTTCTAAATTTTTTATTTCTTTATTTTCAGGTGTTGTTATTCGAAGTGGATACTCGTCTGCGAAATAAGTGTGTTGTCTGGTGTTTGTTTGGTACGTATTTGTTGACAGGTAGGTCCATGAATCCAAATATTATTGTTTACTTTCTTATCGCTTATTGTCTCGATAATACGGCTTGAGATTAGAGGCATGGGCTTTGATTCTGTAAATAATCTGGCGGTTTTGACGACCGGTTCTCCATCAGCTCTCTTATCCTGGCTAGCCTAGAGTATTTACTTGGTGTATTTTGAATCGTTCTGAGTTTCAGATTAGCTTTGAAAATTTTATAAATACAAATAATCACCATAAGGTTCAAGGACCAGGTATTGATAATTCTTACCGCTGCTTCTATGAAGTTCTTGAAGAATACCAGTAAGGAAATTAAAAGAATATTTGATGACTGATTATCAGTAACCATGTACCACTAGAGAATAATCAGGACCAACTATAGTTGTTTCTAGTTGATTCTTAAAACGCTCGTCGTGAATACAAGTATTCACCAATATACCCTTTCAAAATTCCTTAGAACTTACAACGCCAGTTCTTGAAGCTCTCTGGATCCTTATATGATATAACTGGAACCTTATTAATATAATTTCTTAATATACTTGTTCTGGCTGATAAAATGAATATCATCAAAGGATGATAAATATTGAGTGCTTTGAATAAGGTTAATATAATTGATTCAATAATTTTAAATGCTGCTAGATATTTGTTGGTACCAAAACAGCTCAAACTATATAACACGAGATGAATTGGGATATAATAAAAAATTCTATAAGTTTGTATGCTGACATAAAACACAAAATATATTCCCATAAAACAGATATGCATAAAATATTCGATAAATCTATAATTCACTTAAATAATCTACTTTTAAAATCTGAATAATTATCACAGGCTTTGCTAATATTCACAATAATGAGTTTCAAATTCATAAATATATTATATTTAATACTGGTACTTAGACTTCCAATCAATACAAAATTCTACCAATAAAAACCTGTTCGGTCTATAAGTTTGATATGATATACTTGGTTCAATTACAAAATTAATATTTAATAAATTAATATTCAAACATGAGATCTCAGGGCTTTTAATATGAATTCGGGCAGTGCATGGAAGTAAGCTTCCTACATATAATAAATAAATTTATAAAATGTTCTTGTGAACTATGTGATATTGTTCAACACGTGGTGACTCTTAATTTTAATTCAAATTAATTGGAATAGCGCTTTTTTATTAATTATTACCCCACTGAACGTAGAAAAAATATATATATATATATATATATATATATATATATATATATATATATATATATATATATATATATATATATATATATATATATATATATATATATATATATATATATATATATATATATATATATATATATATATATATATATATATATATATATATATATATATATATATATATATATATATATATATATATATATATATATATATATATATATATATATATATATATATATATATATATATATATATATATATATATATATATATATATATATATATATATATATATATATATATATATATATATATATATATATATATATATATATATATATATATATATATATATATATATATATATATATATATATATATATATATATATATATATATATATATATATATATATATATATATATATATATATATATATATATATATATATATATATATATATATATATATATATATATATATATATATATATATATATATATATATATATATATATATATATATATATATATATATATATATATATATATATATATATATATATATATATATATATATATATATATATATATATATATATATATATATATATATATATATATATATATATATATATATATATATATCTATATATATATATATATATATATATATTGTGAAGTTGTGCTCCTGGGGGGGTTATCTCTTATGATAGAGTCCCACGTTATGAAGCTATTGTGAGAAGTTGTGGATTGCAATTCCTTCACAGATAATACGATGTTTCTGGTATTTATAAGAGCAGTCTCTAAATTCCCTCTTTTGCGAATAAATTCACAAAAAATTAAGGCCTTCCGGCTCGCAAAATTACTGGGTTCAAACCTCAGCTCTAGCTCAGTGGTAGAAACATGAATTTTATAAATACAAATAATCACCATAAGGTTCAAGGACCAGGTATTGATAATTCTTACCGCTGCTTCTATGAAGTTCTTGAAGAATACCAGTAAGGAAATTAAAAGAATATTTGATGACTGATTATCAGTAACCATGTACCACTAGAGAATAATCAGGACCAACTATAGTTGTTTCTAGTTGATTCTTAAAACGCTCGTCGTGAATACAAGTATTCACCAATATACCCTTTCAAAATTCCTTAGAACTTACAACGCCAGTTCTTGAAGCTCTCTGGATCCTTATATGATATAACTGGAACCTTATTAATATAATTTCTTAATATACTTGTTCTGGCTGATAAAATGAATATCATCCAAGGATGATAAATATTGAGTGCTTTGAATAAGGTTAATATAATTTGATTCAATAATTTTAAATGCTGCTGAATATTTGTTGGTACCAAAACAGCTCAAACTATATAACACGAGATGAATTGGGATATAATAAAAAATTCTATAAGTTTGTATGCTGACATAAAACACAAAATATATTCCCATAAAACAGATATGCATAAAATATTCAATAAATCTGTAATTCACTTAAATAATCTACTTTTAAAATCTGAATAATTATCACAGGCTTTGCTAATATTCACAATAATGAGTTTCAAATTCATAAATATATTATATTTAATACTGGTACTTAGACTTCCAATCAATACAAAATTCTACCAATAAAAACCTGTTCGGTCTATAAGTTTGATATGATATACTTGGTTCAATTACAAAATTAATATTTAATAAATTAATATTCAAACATGAGATCTCAGGGCTTTTAATATGAATTCGGGCAGTGCATGGAAGTAAGCTTCCTACATATAATAAATAAATTTATAAAATGTTCTTGTGAACTATGTGATATTGTTCAACACGTGGTGACTCTTAATTTTAATTCAAATTAATAGGAATAGCGCTTTTTTATTAATTATTACCCCACTGAACGTAGAAAAATGAGCTCATTTGGTTTGACTTATCACTCACTGACTGAAGTTCTAGATGTTCTCGTGGATTGAATTAATTATTTCCAATAATTAATTAGGTAGGCTCCTTTTCGTCACTGCTGGGCTAACGCGTGATCCAGATTTTTATAAGTTTCTTTCGAATTAAAGCTATTTTTATGGGAATCTTTACAATTACGAACTCCTTGACAGCACTGAGTTCACAAACAATTAACATTCAACAAACATACATTACATTTAAAAAAGGGTTTGGCTTAATAATTCATTAAAAATTTTTAAAAGGAATAAGAAAAGACCCTAAACTCCATGTGCATCCTCTCGGGTTGGGATCTTAAGCCAGAAGAAGGAGGTTTTTAGAAAAATTTGCCTCTTCCTAGAATAATTCTGTAAGCTACTCTCTGATTGGCCTTCAATTTAATAGACTCAATACAATTGGTTGCCTTGGGAATCAGGGCTTCCTCGGCTTTACAATAGAAAAAATTAAATAAAAGAAGTTTTTATACAAATATATGGAGTGTTTATCTTAAATTGAATTCATAAATAAATCGTAACATACGATTTTAATAGATAATACATTTAGTTTTTATATGAGTTTTGTATACTCTTGATTTATCATGCTTTTTTAGATTATAATAAATATTTATACAGAAATAATAGTTATTTGTATTTCTACACATCGACTTCCTTTAGTATACATAATATATCCTTTATGAGTGAATTTTATATGATTCAACCGGTCATATGGGTTGATCGAATAATCAGCTGATTCGTTCAGTATTGGTTCTAATAATTATCGATTTATCCAAGATCGACTAATTCTTTTCAAAACGTAAACAAGTAACTCTAACCTCAATGTTCATGCATTTTATTTTATTTTTTTTTTTTTTTAATCCGCCAATAATAATTATGCCGCTTTATAATTTTTTGATCTTACCAATGGGTTCTCATAATTATTAAATCACAATAATACATGTTTTCTTATCGTTGTTGATAATGCTATTACTCCTAATCGCTAATAATACTTGATTTGAGTTGATTTACTCTTTAGATAGGTCTAACCTTCTTTCCAATTTTATAGTTCTATTACATTTTATTGGCTCATTTAGAAATATTTGGTGGTTTCAAATTACCACGTGACACAAAACGCCCTCTGATTTCTGATTTAAAACGACAATTCGAGAATATAATATAAATTTTATGATCCAGTTGGTTTTGGATCAGAAATCATACATGTTACAAAGTCTGCTAATAACTCTACTGAGAATCTTACCTCCTAACAATTCAACAACATATACAACAATAAATAAATTCAATTCAAATACATACGCCTTACATCGGCCAATCTCCTTCTACACACAATACACAATATAAACTATCTCCTCCTCCATACATAATATAAATCTTTTTTCTAATCCACGCTCTGCCCTCAGGCCAGAAGCACATTTGAATGTTGGTGCAAAATCATTGCCAACCTAACAAACTGATAATTCTCCGACTTGCAGAGTATAACATATTTTCTCCCTCAACATAGAACAGTGACTTGTACATTTTCATTTCATTCTCTTGCAGAAATTGGGCTTTGTTTTCATATAATGGATATTTTTAAGGATAATCTTTGGTAGGTTTTATCAACAAGAACTTCTTATTCCTCTAATACATTGAGACTTGGGATTAATGCTTTTGGTGGTAACTATGCGGTTTGATCATTTGGCGGATAATTTTAGTGATTTTCTTAATAGCTTATACATAAATAATAATAATATAATATCTTTATAATATCTCTACATGCAATTCACATTTATATGACACTTGATCTTCTTATTCGGGGTATCAACTTTGATGATTTAATAGGCATTGACTACTCTGGTTTTCGTAGTGTACAGCTGGTTTACGTTGGCTTCGGTTTGTCACTTGTCGCCATCTTGATGTTTCTTCCTGCTACATGAAGGTAAGTTGGCTTTTAACATTAGAAGTTATTTATTCTCTTGTTTCATTAATAAGAAAGGTGTTAAAAATGGTTTCTAAATTTTTTATTTCTTTATTTTCAGGTGTTGTTATTCGAAGTGGATACTCGTCTGCGAAATAAGTGTGTTGCCTGGTGTTTGTTTGGTACGTATTTGTTGACAGGTAGGTCCATGAATCCAAATATTATTGTTTACTTTCTTATCGCTTATTGTCTCGATAATACGGCTTGAGATTAGAGGCATGGGCTTTGATTCTGTAAATAATCTGGCGGTTTTGACGACCGGTTCTCCATCAGCTCTCTTATCCTGGCTAGCCTAGAGTATTTACTTGGTGTATTTTGAATCGTTCTGAGTTTCAGATTAGCTTTGAAAATTTTAGAACTGATTCTCTCAACATAAGACACGCCCTCATTCATCAGTACTTTAATGATATTTTCCTTAATTGATATCGCAACAATAAATAAATTCAATTCAAATACATACGCCTTACATCGGCCAATCTCCTTCTACACACAATACACAATATAAACTATCTCCTCCTCCATACATAATATAAATCTTTTTTCTAATCCACGCTCTGCCCTCAGGCCAGAAGCACATTTGAATGTTGGTGCAAAATCATTGCCAACCTAACAAACTGATAATTCTCCGACTTGCAGAGTATAACATATTTTCTCCCTCAACATAGAACAGTGACTTGTACATTTTCATTTCATTCTCTTGCAGAAATTGGGCTTTGTTTTCATATAATGGATATTTTTAAGGATAATCTTTGGTAGGTTTTATCAACAAGAACTTCTTATTCCTCTAATACATTGAGACTTGGGATTAATGCTTTTGGTGGTAACTATGCGGTTTGATCATTTGGCGGATAATTTTAGTGATTTTCTTAATAGCTTATACATAAATAATAATAATATAATATCTTTATAATATCTCTACATGCAATTCACATTTATATGACACTTGATCTTCTTATTCGGGGTATCAACTTTGATGATTTAATAGGCATTGACTACTCTGGTTTTCGTAGTGTACAGCTGGTTTACGTTGGCTTCGGTTTGTCACTTGTCGCCATCTTGATGTTTCTTCCTGCTACATGAAGGTAAGTTGGCTTTTAACATTAGAAGTTATTTATTCTCTTGTTTCATTAATAAGAAAGGTGTTAAAAATGGTTTCTAAATTTTTTATTTCTTTATTTTCAGGTGTTGTTATTCGAAGTGGATACTCGTCTGCGAAATAAGTGTGTTGTCTGGTGTTTGTTTGGTACGTATTTGTTGACAGGTAGGTCCATGAATCCAAATATTATTGTTTATATTCTTATCGCTTATTGTCTCGATAATACGGCTTGAGATTAGAGGCATGGGCTTTGATTCTGTAAATAATCTGGCGGTTTTGACGACCGGTTCTCCATCAGCTCTCTTATCCTGGCTAGCCTAGAGTATTTACTTGGTGTATTTTGAATCGTTCTGAGTTTCAGATTAGCTTTGAAAATTTTAGAACTGATTCTCTCAACATAAGACACGCCCTCATTCATCAGTACTTTAATGATATTTTCCTTAATTGATATCGCAGCCATAAATATAATAATACTCACAAAATAAATCAATGCATTTACCGTGTTTCTCACAACATAACCTTTCCACTCATCAATAGTAGTTTCATTTAGTAATAATAATACAATATTTTTCATCCTATCCACAACACAGTCTTTTATCCATATCACAGTCATAACAAATAGTATACAATATATCAGAACATTTATCATTTCTTTAACAATATAATCTCTCAACATATAATAGTCAGGTACTTTCATTTTATTAATATAACTCCTTATTTCTCTCACTCTTCTTAAACACTTTCCAGTCTTCATTAGTTCCCACAAGTAATCTAATTTATTGTTATCATCCATGCATGTTTCCATATTTGTTTCGTAAGCAGCTCCATTTTTAATCCATTTATTAGGTCCGTTTTTATCACATTTCTTTAGCCCATTCTTCCGGTCACATCGCCGATCTTCTGCTTTAAAGCGAATGTGCCGCGGATGCATGCTGTCGATCTCCGGTCCTCCATCCTGGTTTTGGTCCGGAATCCTCCTCGGGCGTTTGAAACGTGCATGCGGCTGGTATCGTCGCGCGCGGTACTTCTTTTTCTTCCGCCTGACTTTCCGCCTCCGGGCCTTGCGGTGCATGCCTCTTTTCTCCTGTAGTCGGTCATGCAGTCGGTCGTCCGGTGTCTGCCTCGGGCGTTTCCGTCTCCGGGCCTTACGGTGTATGCTTCTTGTATCCCGAATGTTGTCCTCCCGGTACTCCCTGGTGTCATCCTTTTGTTCCTCCATCCTGGGTTCCTCGGGGTGCATAAGTCCTGTGCGCGGATGCCTGGTGGTGGTCCCTTGATGCGCGGGTGTGGCATTCAAAACGGGTTGATCGCATGTTTGCTCCATATTGCATAACTCCTTTACTATAACCTGGTGTTCCTCGGTGGCGGGTTGCTCTTCCTGCGGTGATGGTTCTCCAGTGGGAAATATAAGGCTCAAAAGGGATTGATGTTTACAGGGCGTTTTAAGTGCATGGCGTGCGGCGGTTTTTGGTGTTGGTTTCTGTGTGTCTGGTGGTGGGTTATTTGCATGTTGATTTTGGGTTGTCTTTGTTGTATGTGCTACTGTGAAAGATGTGTCTACTCTATTATTATTTTGTTTATTTTCGTCCTGTTTTGTGAAATTTACATCCTGATTTGTGAAAGTTATTTTCTGTTTATTATTTCTATTCAAGCGATCTCTGTTATCATAATATGTTTTTCTATAGTACTGTTTGCTGTTTTGATATTGAAATCTGTTTCTGCAATTATTTTCAGTGTACTTTGCACTTTGCGCATTTGCTCCAGCGTTTGCAATATAGTTTTCACTATTATAATTTTTTCTGAAATGATTATTTTGTTGATTAAAATTTTTTGCTCGATTATTTAAGTGGTTTGGCTCAGACGTAGCTGATTGGATAGAATGTAAATGTTCTATCAGTTCTTCACAACTGGAAATCGAAGATACTGCCAGTGTCATACGAACATTGAAAGGAAGCTTTTTTGTTAATATATTTGCTAATGATGTATCCGCCAAAGATTCGTCTAGTTGCGAATTCTTACACATCATCTTAGCTACGAATTCAGTATATGATTGTCTGCCTCTACTATCGTAAGTGCGTAAAATAATTTCCGACAATGCGTCCATCTGTTTACATTTACTCCAATACTGTTGCAGGAACTGGGAGATGAAGTCCTCCAGGCTGTTGATATCTCGCATCCGGCTCTGGAAAAACATCAGCGGCTCGCCAAGTAGTAGACTGGACAGTTGGAAGCGCCATACTAACCAAGAGGTGGGTATCAATTCCTGAATAGCTTTTATTTGGTCTATGAATGGTCTGGGTTGCATATGACGGTAGGAATTATCGAATTTTCCAAGACTTTGAAAAAGTTGAGTGCCGTTTACTACTTCATTCGGTGTATACTGCATTTGACTGACTGGGATATTTTCCATGCGTGTTTCTATTCTGGAGACTCGTTCTTCATTTGCGATCCATTTATCATTCATAATTTTCTTATGTGTATTCACTTCATCATACAATCCGGTTAGCTTCAACTGCTGTCCGCCTATAGCATTCTCCAATATGCTGTATCTCTCACTTGATTTTGCCCCCTCCTCCGCTAAATTTGCCATACATGCCTGCACGTTACTTTGTTCCTTGACTATCTCTATTATTTTCTTATTATTTTCCTCCACTTTCGACTCTATCTCGCCCTTATTTTCTAACACCTTTCCCATGACAGTTCCCATGATAGCGGTGCCCAGCTCCTTACCCAATACGTCCACCTGTTTTTCAACTTCCTTTGGTACGTTATCTAACCGTTCATTTATTTGACAGGTGACGTCATCTATACGAATTTCTAACTTTTTGATAACTGCAGATTGAGTATCTATTTTTGTATCTATTATATTTCTCACTTCCTCCCTGAAGCTAGAAAATTTTTCATCCATAGTTTTGATACCTTCCTGTAAGATTTTAGTATTTTCCTCCGCTTTATCCTGGATGGCTTTAGTGTTTTCATTGATATCTTCTTGTATTTTTTTAGTCACTCCCTCCAAGGCTTGGCTGAGCAAGAGTTTAAATTCATTTATAGAATCGTTTGCTATGAAGTTTGTAGTATATCCGACTGAAGAATTTAATGTGGTGTTGCCTTTTCCTAGATTGGTGGTTGCGGATGGCGGTTGACTGGCGATATCGGATGGCGATTGGGTGGCGGCACTCTCCGTTCCCTCGGCGGCGCTTGGGGCGATCTGCGAAGACGCCGGTACCGGGTTGGACGCCCTCACTCCCTCATCCGGACTCTCATCGGAATTAATCGCATCGACGACGTTATCAATCTTCGTAGAAGACAATTGGGCTAAGTTTTGCGGGTCGAAACTGATGGAGCATATGCTGCCTCCCTCTCTCTCTCGTGGGGTCTCCGCTGCATCGTCCTGGGGCTGTTGATTTGCCGGTGTCGTGGCTACATAGTTTTGGGGATGTTCGCTGAAGTAGGAAATTTGCGAGTTAGCCGGCGACTGGTTCATGGTGACGTTATTATGGAATACTTCGAGTAAATAGCCAAGTGTGTTGCCAAGTCTCAGGAATATTAAAATGGATTCAGTGATAGTGCCTAGTCTGGATAAAATTGTGTTGTGTTGAAGTTTCAAGTGTCATGTACATATATTACAAAAAGACCTTCGAGTGCTACAGGTACGCTTATCAACATAGACAGATATGGCTTACAAATTACACTAATATAGTTCTTAAAATTTTAATTAGGGTCTTATCCTCCTGAATAACGATAGTATTATAATGCCTCAAATAACCTATAACCCTGGTCAGCATACAATGTCTAGATTCAAAGATCAAAATCAAATTTTTACTATAACTTTTATGGAAATTTCCATCCAATTTTCTCTATTATGAGAATTATGTTATCAAACTCGTGTGATACAGTTTGTCTGTATTTATGCAGCTTGAAAAATTTTAATTTGAAGAGCAACTCAATTATTTTAGCCAGAACTTACAATAGATTATCAGATATATCTTGTCGAAACAACTTCAGATTATGTTTCTTGCAGCTTTCAGTTTTATCAATAATTTCATTAATCATTGATAGTAAGATTGAGTAGGTAAGCTTTTCATCATGCTCCACTGGTTGGGTGCCATTGTGTGAAGTTGTGCTCCTGGGGGGGTTATCTCTTATGATAGAGTCCCACGTTATGAAGCTATTGTGAGAAGTTGTGGATTGCAATTCCTTCACAGATAATACGATGTTTCTGGTATTTATAAGAGCAGTCTCTAAATTCCCTCTTTTGCGAATAAATTCACAAAAAATTAAGGCCTTCCGGCTCGCAAAATTACTGGGTTCAAACCTCAGCTCTAGCTCAGTGGTAGAAACATGAATTTTATAAATACAAATAATCACCATAAGGTTCAAGGACCAGGTATTGATAATTCTTACCGCTGCTTCTATGAAGTTCTTGAAGAATACCAGTAAGGAAATTAAAAGAATATTTGATGACTGATTATCAGTAACCATGTACCACTAGAGAATAATCAGGACCAACTATAGTTGTTTCTAGTTGATTCTTAAAACGCTCGTCGTGAATACAAGTATTCACCAATATACCCTTTCAAAATTCCTTAGAACTTACAACGCCAGTTCTTGAAGCTCTCTGGATCCTTATATGATATAACTGGAACCTTATTAATATAATTTCTTAATATACTTGTTCTGGCTGATAAAATGAATATCATCAAAGGATGATAAATATTGAGTGCTTTGAATAAGGTTAATATAATTGATTCAATAATTTTAAATGCTGCTAAATATTTGTTGGTACCAAAACAGCTCAAACTATATAACACGAGATGAATTGGGATATAATAAAAAATTCTATAAGTTTGTATGCTGACATAAAACACAAAATATATTCCCACAAAAAAGATGTGCATAAAATATTCGATAAATCTATAATTCACTTAAATAATCTACTTTTAAAATCTGAATAATTATCACAGGCTTTGCTAATATTCACAATAATGAGTTTCAAATTCATAAATATATTATATTTAATACTGGTACTTAGACTTCCAATCAATACAAAATTCTACCAATAAAAACCTGTTCGGTCTATAAGTTTGATATGATATACTTGGTTCAATTACAAAATTAATATTTAATAAATTAATATTCAAACATGAGATCTCAGGGCTTTTAATATGAATTCGGGCAGTGCATGGAAGTAAGCTTCCTACATATAATAAATAAATTTATAAAATGTTCTTGTGAACTATGTGATATTGTTCAACACGTGGTGACTCTTAATTTTAATTCAAATTAATTGGAATAGCGCTTTTTTATTAATTATTACCCCACTGAACGTAGAAAAATGAGCTCATTTGGTTTGACTTATCACTCACTGACTGAAGTTCTGGATGTTCTCGTGGATTGAATTAATTATTTCCAATAATTAATTAGGTAGGCTCCTTTTCGTCACTGCTGGGCTAACGCGTGATCCAGATTTTTATAAGTTTCTTTCGAATTAAAGCTATTTTTATGGGAATCTTTACAATTACGAACTCCTTGACAGCACTGAGTTCACAAACAATTAACATTCAACAAACATACATTACATTTAAAAAAGGGTTTGGCTTAATAATTCATTAAAAATTTTTAAAAGGAATAAGAAAAGACCCTAAACTCCATGTGCATCCTCTCGGGTTGGGATCTTAAGCCAGAAGAAGGAGGTTTTTAGAAAAATTTGCCTCTTCCTAGAATAATTCTGTAAGCTACTCTCTGATTGGCCTTCAATTTAATAGACTCAATACAATTGGTTGCCTTGGGAATCAGGGCTTCCTCGGCTTTACAATAGAAAAAATTAAATAAAAGAAGTTTTTATACAAATATATGGAGTGTTTATCTTAAATTGAATTCATAAATAAATCGTAACATACGATTTTAATAGATAATACATTTAGTTTTTATATGAGTTTTGTATACTCTTGATTTATCATGCTTTTTTAGATTATAATAAATATTTATACAGAAATAATAGTTATTTGTATTTCTACACATCGACTTCCTTTAGTATACATAATATATCCTTTATGAGTGAATTTTATATGATTCAACCGGTCATATGGGTTGATCGAATAATCAGCTGATTCGTTCAGTATTGGTTCTAATAATTATCGATTTATCCAAGATCGACTAATTCTTTTCAAAACGTAAACAAGTAACTCTAACCTCAATGTTCATGCATTTTATTTTTTTTTTTTTTTTTTGTAATCCGCCAATAATAATTATGCCGCTTTATAATTTTTTGATCTTACCAATGGGTTCTCATAATTATTAAATCACAATAATACATGTTTTCTTATCGTTGTTGATAATGCTATTACTCCTAATCGCTAATAATACTTGATTTGAGTTGATTTACTCTTTAGATAGGTCTAACCTTCTTTCCAATTTTATAGTTCTATTACATTTTATTGGCTCATTTAGAAATATTTGGTGGTTTCAAATTACCCCGTGACAACTGTTAGATATAATACTCAGAAATATAAAATTAAACATCTATAAATACATATAAAAAGCAATACAAATTTACAACATGAGAAAATATATTACAAAATGCCAATGGAGTATTTGAGCCAGCTGGTGACAGGGCAATAACGCTGGAGACACACGAGGTCTGCTATCTCTTCATAGTGAATCATTTAATAAAATCAGCAGTTGCAACAGTTTGCAATTAGATAATCACATTTTCTCGAATTTCGAGCTTATTTTTAATTTTAGGTGGAAATGTTACTGAACATTAATTGTAGAGATTTTCATGCTCAATCTTTTCCGATCAAGATTTTTTGTTCAAATTATATCTGAAGCCTGATAATTACGAATCTAAGATCAAACTTCGCATAAATGGGGTGGAGCTCTGGAATTTTTACAGATATGAGACTTGTGGCAGTTGGTAGAGCTTATCGATGACTATTCCAGGTATAACTTCAATCAAAATCGTTCGAGCCTTTTTTGAGAGAATCGCGAAAAACCCTGTTTTTAGCCATTTTAGCCGCCATCTTGAATCGCATTCGATCGAAATTGTTCGTGTCGAATCCTTATAGTGTAAGGACCGTACGTTCCAAATTTTAAGTCATTCCATTGATTGGGAGATAAGATATCGTGTACACAGACGCACATACACTCATATACATACACACACACACACACAACCACCCACACACACACACACACACACACACACACACACACACACACACACACACACACACACACACACACACACACACACACACACACACCACACACACACACCACACACACACACACACACACACACACATAATACCCAAAAACCACTTTTTGGACTCAGGGGACCTTGAAATTCAGAAATTGGGGTACCTTAATTTTTTTCGGAAAGCAATACTTTCCTTACCTATGGTAATAGGGCAAAGAAAGTAAAGAAGGTAACCTTGTGCTATTCCTCTCCCAAATCATATGTGTTATTAGGTAACACATAGTCCGAAGTAGATTAAGTCTTGCAGTTGTTTACTTCACAGAACTTTCCGTACTCAATTATTTTCACAAGATATATTTTTTGATTTAGATGCTGTAAACCAAACATAGAAGAGATATTTCACATTATTATTACTAAAATAGGAGATATTCACATATTAAAGGAATAATTTGGCTTTCTTGATATTCTCAATACTGTCGTCTCTTACTCACTAAATTCTTGTTTGATACTTCCGTCTCTCACATAAGTTAGTAGTTATTAATACTCTGCACAATATTTTCCTTTCTCGTTGGAAGAAGAATGTGAAATTGATAAAATACGCATACGAAATGCTGTAATTTGACAGAGGGTACGTTGTGTTGAAGATGAAGAGAAGAAAAAAGATGGAGAAAAGAAAAGAGAGAGAGAGAGAGTACAAAAAAGAGATTAGATTAGATCTAATGGGGCAAGGAAAGTAATAACTATCATATTAACTAACACTGTACTACAGAGCTATGGTTAAAAGTGAGTATAGATTGAAGAAGGTTCGGCATATTGTAGACGTTTCAAAAAGTATTGGATATTTAAAGTGGAAGTATTGTTTTAAACTCGTAGATCAGAATAAATTCTTCCCACAATGTTGCCGGGATGTTTCTTGTGACGTTGTCACACTGATTCCAGAAACTGTGGTGTTGTTTTGACACTGACTGTACCTCCTTTGTTCAATGACCGAAAACAAAACATGTCGTAAAAGTAAACAAGTCGAAGGGGGATAACACAATGACGAGGAGTAGGTGGAGGTGAAGGGGAATGAGAAGAAGAAGAAGAGGAGGAGGTGTAGAAGAAGGAGGGAGAGGATGAGGTGGAGGAGCAGGAGCTGTAGGAGAAGGAGAAGGAGTAGAAAAGACGTGAGTTGATTGTTGTTGGTGTAGATCTTTACAAGTCTTGTCTCACCGACCATTATGAAAATGATGTCTCTGATTTTAAGTGTTTTGTCTCCTAACATTTTCCATCTAAATGCGTTCTCTTCCTGTTATGACTGTGTGTTGCTTTATTCTATACTAGTAGTTTTGTGTACAGTAGACCTCACGCAGTTATCTCATCCTCAAGTATCTGATGTCATCTGTTCAAGTTGATTCAGTTGAATCACAACCCACAGTAGAATCATAATTCACTCTTAAAAACTGTTAACTTACGTTGATAAACTCAGTTCACGTTTAAATTTGTATCAAATTGATAATTTAACCAGTTCCGTGATAATCTTTCCATCTGGTAAGAATATTTCTCAACTATTTAAAAATGTTTTTTTCAATCAATAATATTGTAATTCCTTCAGCATTATTGAGTTCATTTAATCATTTTTAATTATATTTTCAATCACCTCTTGAATGTGTTTTTCAAATGCGAAAATAGGCTATTGATACTGATGGGCACGCATCATAAGAAAAATATTTAAACCCTTCCTTGTAGAAATAAACACGACCAAACATCTGTGTAATGCATGCAATGAATAATCCACTTGTCAGCTGAATAATTATGAATAATTCTACAGTCTGGTTGATCCTATCTTCAAAGTTGATGATATATATAGTGACTAGCCGTCAGGCTCGCTTCGCTCGCCATATCCGTCTGGCCAGGGGGCTCCGCCCCCTGGATCCCCGACTAGATTGTCCGGAAATGAGATCAGCAGGCTCGCTTCGCTCGCCTGCATTTTACATTTGTGCATTTTTATCATATGTTAGGAAGATCCAGTCGGCTAGTCACTATATATATCATCAACTTTGAACATAGGATCAACCAGACTATAGAATTATTCATAATGATTCAGCTAACAAGTGGATTATTCATTGCATGCATTACACAGATGTTTGGCCGTGTCTATTTCTAAAAGAAAGGGTTTCAATATGGCGAGCGAAGCGAGTTTGACGTTTAGTCTGGACCCCCGACTGGATCTTCCTAACATATGTTAAAAATGCTCAAATGTAAAATGCAGGCGAGCGAAGCGAGCCTGCTGATCTCATTTTTGGACAATCTAGTCGGGGGTCCAGGGGGCGGAGCCCCCAGGCTAGACGGATATGGCGAGCGAAGCGAGCCGGTCGGCTAGTAATATAATATTCCCAGGGATAGCTCTGCGATAAATGCAGTTCTATCTTAAACTTGGTGCCAACCTAACAAAGTCAACTCAACTTAATGCCAACCTGACAAAATTATTAATATAGTCACCAGTTAACAACTGTTTCGAAAAGGTACTCTCTCTAGATTATAGTTCTATATTAACATGGTATGGACATTTCTCAATTATGATTAAGAGAATAAGAAGAATATACATGCTAAGAGACGAACTTCGAACCCTAAAAAACAACTCTTTGAGTTAAAATATTGCCAAAAGATTTCTTAGTGCGCCTCTAAAGGGCCAACTGAACATACCTACCAAATTTGAACGTTTATGGTACGGTAGATTCTTAGGTCTGCGAGTGAGTGAGTCAGTCAGTCAGTCAGTGAGTGAGTGCCATTTCGCTTTTATATAATATAGATACAATCTCCAAATACACACTACATTATCCGTATATGAATAACAAAACAGATGTGTGATGATCCACTGTTTACATGAGGAGAACATCCATAAAGTGTATCAGATCTGTGAGGGGGAATCCCAAGACATGTTACATCGAGCGTTAACGAATCTGTTGTTGCTGGTTTAGTCTGGATGATTGGGAGTTTTGGGGTGGTTCAGGGAGGTAACGGGAGGTTTAGGGAGGTAACGGGAGGTTAAGAGAGGTCTAGGGAGGATTGGGAATCAAGGAGTATCTAGGGAGGGAGGGACTGTTTAAGGTTTAAGGTTATGGTACAAGGGTGGCCTATATGATTTCCATAATATGCTGCTGTAAGGCTTTGATGCCAGAACACAGAGCATCTTACAACTGGATAGACCAATC
The DNA here is from genome assembly GCF_014356525.2 of Nilaparvata lugens. Taxonomy (NCBI): domain Eukaryota; kingdom Metazoa; phylum Arthropoda; class Insecta; order Hemiptera; family Delphacidae; genus Nilaparvata; species Nilaparvata lugens. The sequence goes on from NC_052504.1 coordinate 2,188,030, forward strand.
TACTTTATTGCTGTGTCCTCCCTATTACGTCATTTACTGTCTTCTCCATAAGCATCTACTACTCCTTGAGATAATTCATTTCCTTGTTGTTATCTGCGTTCACTCTTCTTGCAATCATCTTGTCCTTACACTTAGAAACTTACATTATCATCGGAGATTTTCGATAGCTGGGTTAACCTTCTTGATCGTGGAAGTATAATTATTATCTATATATATGAAAGCGGAATGGCACTCACTGACTGACTGACTCACTCACTCCCAGAACTAAAAATCTACCGGACCAAAAACGTTCAAATTTGGTAGGTGTGTTCAGTTGGCCCTTTAGAGGCGCACTACGAACGGATTTGGGAAAATTTCCAAAGATACGCCCAAAATCTGCGCTTTTCCAGCGTTTTTTTGCGCTTTATTCTCAGCTTTATCGAGAACAAATAGACAGAAAATGTTCAAATTTACTACAAAAGCTTAGCTGGGGTGTAATAATGTTGTGTTAGAAGGAATATTTTGGAAGATACTCCCAAAATTGGCGGTTTTTTGCGTTTTCTCAGTTTTTTCATCAAGTAATAGACAGAAAATCTTCAAATTTGGTACAGAGGTTTAGCTAGGGTGTAAAAATTTTGTTATGAGGTAACATCAATATTTCATCAAAGATACGCCCAAAATCAGCGTTTTTCTATCGTTTTTCTCAGCTTTTCTGCGTTTTCTCAGTACATTGACTTCCTGATGGAATGAATCATGCTCAAATGAAAAATGCAGACGAGCGAAGTGAGCCCGCTGATCTCATATTTGGACGATCCAGTCGGGGGTCCAGGGGGCGGAGCCACCTGTCTAGACGGATATGGCGAGCGCAGCGAGCCTGACGGCTAGTATAATTATAATAATATATACTACTTTATATTACCATATAGCTATTCAATTATTTCGAAAGAAAGATACTATAATTCTATTTTATAAATAAATACAAGTAGCCATTTTTAGGAGCCAGTATAATATTCTAATATACATGAATAAAGAACTCCAAACTAATCTAATTTATTCCCTTCAACTAACATCTTTTCTTCGCTCTAAATTTCATCTTGAACAGAAAAGCGTCTCATATGGATAAATAAATTAAAATAGTAACCAAACTTTGAACCACTTTGTACCATTATCACTAATTAGCAGCTTCTGTTTTCCTATCCAATCCACAGTCTCTCTCACTCTCTCTCTCCCTCCCCCTGTTATTCACTATTTCTCTCTCACTCTCTCACTCTCTATCTCTCTCATTCTCACACTCTCACACACACTCTCTATTTCTGTCACTCTCTCTCACACACTCACTCTCTCTCTCCCTTCCCCTGTCATTCGCTCATTCTCTCACACTTTCTCACTCTCTATCTTTCTCTTACTCTCTCGTCTTCCTCTCACTCACACACACTCTCTCTCTCTCTAATTCTCTCCCTTTCACTCCCTCACACACTTTCTTCCCTTGCTTATTCTCTTAGGAACGGACAAGAAAAACAAGCCCAACTAATTCCACTAATGGATCTCAGGCCATCCTCAGTCCGACTTCTAAATCAGAATAATTCAATTAATTGCTGCCGCTAGTCTTTTTAGAACTCGAGTTTTATTATTTTCACTCTTGGTGTTTCTTCAAGTTTCACCTCCTAACAGGTCGCCACTGTTTATCAGAGTTTTTTGCTGAAGTTAGTGTTTTTGGGAAGACTGTTGCCAACCTGAATGGTCTCTGGGAGTTCTAGATTTTATCAGATTAAGTTAGTCGGAGTGGTACTCATGTTATTAGGAGTTGGAAGTTTTGTTTTTTCTCTAAACCTTGATAACTTAATGGTTTGTGTTCTATTTTTAGTCACCAGAGAGGATTTTTCACAAAACTCCATGATACAATATTATACTTATAATGATCTTCTTATCATACATATTAGCTGTTAAAGCGAAGGAGGGTGATGAGGAACTTTTCAACGCGACACATGGACCTACCAACAGACATCCCGCTGTACCTCAACGAGAGTCTGTCGCCGGAGAACAGGAAGGTGCTAGCGCTGGCGAGAGCAGCCAAGAAAGAAAAGGACTACAAGTATCTCTGGATTAGGAACGGAAAAATTTTGATGCGAAAATCTGAGGGTCAACCGGTAATCTCATTGAGTTCAGTAAGTGATATAAGCAAACTATAATGATTACAAATGTACCAGTTTATTTAATAAAAGTTTACTAATTTTTGAAAAATCCACGAAAGTTAAAAATAAATGACGACCTTAATGAACTATTCTGTTTAGTACAAAACATAAGAAGCTTAAGAGAAAACTTTGACCTTTTTTTAATTGAGCTTGAAAGTTATGCAAAAAAACCGCAGTGTATAATTTTAACAGAGATTTGGATATATAGTGATGAGTCTGAACTTTACCCAATAGATGGATACAATTGTTTTACAAATTGCAATGACAATTATAGAGCAGGTGGAGTAGCGGTTTATGTGAATAAAGAAATAACAGCAATAGCCGATAAGATAGTTCTAATCTCTGTAGATGCCTTAAAAGTTGACTTTTTTTTTTAATGGGTCGTCGAATAAGCCTTATCGCTGTGTATAGATTTCACAATATACCTGTAGATGAGTTCTTCAAAGAGATAAAAACTGTATTAGATAAGTTAGATAATGATAATTCTATCACAACAGGTGACATATTGATCTGCTGCTTGATAGTAATCGAGTATCAGATGAATACCAATTCATTATGTCAAGTTATGGGTTTACATCTTATGTTAACGAACCGACTAGAGTAACCAACATTATCAACTTCATGCATCGATCACTTATGGTTTAGATACGTAACAACAAGGAATTCTTTCAATCCCTCCACAATTATAAAGAATTTACTAATCACTGATCATTATGCTATAGAGTTTTATTTTGAGAAAATGATTAAGAAGCGAATAAATCATTCACCCAATACTAATCACAATGAAAAGCAGAAAAAAATAAACGTTGAAATTCTCGCCAATAAATTAAATAAAATTAACTGGAAATGTGTCCTCGATCTTTCAGACGTAGATTTAGCTCTGGATAAATTTCTAGAAATTTTCAGTGAGTGTTTGGAAATAGCATGTACAGGAGAAAGTAATAAAAGGAAAATATTTACACAACCACCACATAAACCATGGCTCACTCCTACTTGCTAAACCGAATAACAGTTGAAAATCGCTTATACAAAAAAACCAAAACAACCATATAACGAGAACTTGCTAAATTATTATAAAAGGTACAGGGATAAACTCAAGAAAGAATACAGGAATCCAAAAATAATATTTTCGCGAGACTCTAAACAATTTGAGGGGAAACTCTAAGGAGACTTGGAAAGTAGTGAATACGCTATTAGGAGAAAATAACAGGAGAGAGCAGTTAAAAAAATGAGAGCAACAAATGGAGAGACTCTCCTAAACGAGAATCTAATTGCAAATGAGCTTAATAATCACTTTATCAGTATATACAGCGCTAAGAATACAAAAAAGCTAAATATCAACGATTATAACAGTTATAAAATGCTTTTTGACAAACCAATTCACCATTACCATTCAATGTTTTTCACACCAACACTAATTAGAGATAGAAGGAATTGTACTCTCAATGAAATCCAGAAAATCTCCAGGCTATGATAATATAAGAATTGAGCTAATTAAAAATGTAATAAAATCGATCTCTAGCACCCTTGCTCACATATATAACCTCAGTTGGAGACTGGTGTGTATCCAAAAAAATTAAAAAATGCAATTGTAGTACCAATTTTCAAATCTGGGGATAAAGAAGATCCAAACAACTACCGACCTATCGCTCTTCTCTCAGTATTTGCAAAAATCCTAGAGAAAGTTGTCAGGATAAGATTAGTAAGCTTTCTAACCAAACACAGTTTTTTCAGCAAAAATCAATTCGGGTTTCAAAAAGGACTAAGTACAGAGGACGCCATGCTTAAATTTATCTCTGAAATATATAATGGAATAAACAATAATAAGAAATGTGCCTAAGGGGTCCGGTCTATCAGCTGAGCTGTTCCTTGTGTATGTTAATGATCTTTGTAACGGCAACTTTGAGGGATCTGTCACAGCCTTTGCCGACGACACAGCACTGAGTTACAGTGCAGATGATAGGGGTCAGTTGGCTCAGATGATTAGTGAAGATTTGAAGAAATTGAATTTATGGCTGCAGGTGAACGCCCTAGAACTGAATGCCAGTAAATCCCACATAATTGTCCACAAGCTGAGGCTGAAGGAAATGATTCAATGAATATATCATTTCATTCAAATGAATGTGATAGTCCAATAAACTGCACATGTGAAAAGATTTCAGATGCACCCCAAGTTAAATATCTAGGTATTATAATTGATTCCAAGCTTACTTGGAACCAACAAATAATAAATTGAAGAGGGAACTTACGTGTGTATGCAGAAAATTTTACTATATAAGAAATTTATGCCCCGAATATGTCATGGAATCGCTGTACTATGCACTCGTAAACAGTAGACTACAATATGGAATAGCGGTATGGGGAGGAGCTTATTTTAATAACATTAAACCTCTTGTCACCGGGCAAAAATACATATTGAGGACCATAGACAGAAAACCAAGATTATTTAGCTCTTGCCAATTTTCAGAAAATGGGGATTTCTACCACTAAGGTATCTGTATTTCTTCAAAGTATTATCAATTTTCTTTTTTAGAAGTGGACAAGTGAACGTTGCTAACCGCGAATATTATCTCCGATCCGCAAGTAATTTAACCAGACCAAGACCACACAAAGAAATCTTTAAACGTTTTTATTTATTATAGCCCAAAAGTATACAATGAAATTCCAATTAGCATAAGGCAGCAAAAAATCCGAGAAGTTTCAAGTTTTTTCTGAAGAATTGGTTATTGGAAAAGCAGGATGTTGAAGTGTGGTTTAGAGATCTCAGATAAAAACTTAATAATATTGCAATAGAAGTATAGTTACAGGTCATTTAAAGAAATCTATTCAATGTGTGAAATATTCAAATCTAAGCTTAGTAGGTATTTGTCTGTTTGTACTGTAAATAGATATTATTATTCAAGGTAAAACAACCCAGTTGGAGAGTGTAGATATAAGTGATTAAGTGCCCTAAGTTTGCTCTAGAATAGATAGATGGCAAGGGATACGTTAAGTTGAATTTTTCACTTATGATGAATGATGTAAGTGGAAGAGTAATTATATTGTTTTTTTTTAAAGAGAGAAGACAAGTTTTGTTGATTCTAGTACCTAACAGTTTTCTTCGCGACAGGGGTAGTAATATTATTTATAGGTTTATAATTTTTCTAAATGACTAAAACTATTTGCTGGTAACTCCATAAAGGAATCCTCGGGAGTACCTAATTTCTCTGATAAGGAAGCAATGTATGATTATTTTGTTATATAATTCATTGAAAATTGAAATGTTTCTTCATACTGTTATGTTATATTTTTTCATTTGAAATTGTAATTGTGATTTTTCTTTTTTACGAGAGATAAATTATTATTATTATTATTATTATATTTGCCTCGTCTTTCCTTCTTTAGTGCTACTTTTGAATATAAATAGAAATTGAAACCTGAGTACCCTTTTCAAATGATTCAGTCACAAATGCTTTGGCTATAAAATTCCAGTATCAAGTAATGCCAATGACTTAAAAATGGCATTATTGACCAAACGAAGAGAGGTCTAAGATTCAAGTCGACGGTTGGCATTTCTCTTAATGTTTAAATATTTATATGTTGCGCATTTACGGCGAAACGCGGTAATAGATTTTCATGGAATTTGACAGGTATGTTCCTTTTAAATTGCGCGTCGACAGGTTTTTGGAGATTTTGCATTTCAAGGATAATATAAAAGAAAAAAAGAGCCTCCTTCATACGCCAATATTAGAAAAAATCTGGTGTGGCACACTCACAGAACTTCGTTGCCGTAATGATAATTGATCTGACTAGCGTCAGGTTCACGCACATCTCAAGTCTACTATTCAAAGATCTGAGCAGCTGGTGACAGAACAATAACGCAGAAGACACACGAAGTCTGCTATCTCTTCATAGTGGATGATCAATAGAATCAACAGTTGCCATCAGTTTGCAATTGAAATAATAACATTTTCTCGAATTTCAAGCTTATTTTCAATTCTAGGTGAAAATTTTACTAAACATTAATGGTAGAGATTTTCATGCTCAATCT
>NC_052504.1:2194330-2223116 GCF_014356525.2 Nilaparvata lugens
AGCAAACAGAGCTATCCACCTTGTTGAATGATAGACAAGGATAGCAATACTATTGCTAATCAAGCACTGCTATTAGAACGTAGACCTCACTATACCAGCGTCATATAGCTTCTGGAATAATAACTAGTAGGACTATTGACTTGAGTTAACAGTGGTATCTGTATCATAAACGCCCTATACCAAGAGATATTTGCTTATGCTATCTTTTCTTCATATTGATACTATCATGTCATGAAATGATAAACATTCAAAACCTAATTATTCCATGGTTTGAAATAGAAAAAAGAAATCAAACTCAACTGAGAAGTAGTTGTATTACCGACTTACTAACCTACAATCCACTTATTATAGTATCTTACGTCACATGGACAGGAAGGAACCTTTTGCAGGCGAGAATGATGTTTCTAGTCGAGGCGTTAGCCGAGACTAGAATTTTATTCCAGAACTGCAAAAGACATTCACGTCCAAGTAACGTACACTTTTTTGTCATAATAATCTAAAGAAAGATAATTGAGAAATAGAAAACATTGCCTGCTTGTGCTGAAGTTACTATATGCAATCTATAAACATAACCTAGTTCACAAATTCCGAATAAGGAATTTTGTGCAATTTGGCAAAACTTCTATCTAGAGCGCTGAAGGTGGTTTTTTGTAGCAGTTTTGCTGTTCCTATTTCGGAACTAGGAAACATATTCAACTGTAAAGGAAACATAATGGTTTCATTACTGTAGAGTATGGTGTAATGAGAATCATATGTTCTGCAAACAGATGTTCATTGGCTTGATTTCATGGAAAACAGCTGAGATTGAATGACTATGACAAAAGTTATATTGCTTACTTAGTTATATATTATAGTTATATTACCGACTCTATGGACTAAGGAAGGTTTGTTTATAAACGGGGGAAAAAAAGTGTATGCAATATTGGTATAATTTTGAAGTTAGTTGAAATGCTGATTCAAATGTATAAGTTGAATTCATCTATTGTTTCTGATGTTTCCTCATAACTGAACACAACTGACTATCCTCAAACATGTTTATTGAAAAAACACCCTTATAAGAGCCCCCCTCTGCATTCTTAACAAACCCCGCACAATAATCGAAATCACCCTTGAACTCTTCAATTAGTCTTTCATTATTTTCACAATATCCGTTCCCCTACTTCCACCATAACCAATGCTTATACCAATTAGTTGGGAGCCCTTCTCAAAACACAATCATGCCTTCACTAATTTATATCATTCAGTCTCAGCAACAGCAAAAATATTCTATAGTGAGGTCCACGTTATAACGGCAGTATTCGATCAACATTGGTGTTGCTATCCTTGTCTATCATTCGACAAAGCAGATAGCTCCTTTACGCTTTTCTCTGTTGCCAGATTGTCTTTCAACAATGTAGAATAATTAATCAACTAACAAAATATTTCATTCTAATTATAAAAATTCATTATAGAATTATTGGAAATATAATTCTTGCTTAATAAAATATAATTAATCATTTTAAACTAGAATGGAAAGTTATTTTTACATCAATAAACCGGTATCCGTCTATAGAAGGCATTGACAAGACAGAGGATCGGCAACGGTTTTCTCCTATCTCTCTCCACTGCCATCATAACGTGAACCTCACTATAGTCTTTCATACTGTACCCTTGTTGAGTACTGTGTTGCTATCCTTGTCTATCATTCGACAAAGCGGATAGCGATATCTTTCCCTAGATGCGCAACGTTGTCAGGTCATTTTTCAACGATAAATATATATTTTACTTCATCTTCTTCTCCTTCTTTCACATCACCTTTAGCAACATCCTTTTTAATCCTTCCTCATCTTCTCTCAATTTTTCCCGTTATTTTTCCACTATTCTTCTTTTCTACTAGAATCATTATTTTCTCCTTCTTTCTTTTTTCTCATTCTTCTTAGACCTTATTTTCTCAGCTCATTCTTTCAAATCGTCCCTCATCTTCTTCAAATCTTCCCGGTATTCCTCCACTATTCTCCTTTTCTTCTATCATTTTCATCATTTCCTTCTTACTCCCTTTTTCAGCTTAGTTTTCTCAGCTTCACCCAAATCCCTTTTAAGCCTTTCGTTTCTTCTCTCAAATTTTCCCTCCCGTTATCCTTTCACTATTTTCCTTTTTCTCCCTCCATCATTTCCTCTTTCTTCCCTTAATTTTCTCCTCATTTCTCTCAGCTCTACCCACATACTTTTCAATCCTTTCTCATCATCTCTCGAATTTTCCTTTCCATCTTTCCACTATTCTTCTTTTTCTACTACCATCATTGTTATATCCTTCTTTTCTCCTTCTCTTTCTTGTAACCTCAATATTCTTATCTTCACCTTCATTCTTTCAAATTTTTCCTCATCTTCTCTAAAATCTCTCTCGTTTCCACTATTATTCTTTCTTACTCTCTCCTCCTTCTTCTTGTCCTTTTCTTTATAGCAGCTTCACCCACATCCTTTCCAATCCTTCCGCTTCTTCTTTCAAATCTCTCCCATTATCCCTCCACTATTCTTCTTTTTCTTACTTTATTATCTCCTTCTTGTTCCCCTTATACATCTCAGCTATTCCCTCATCCCCTCTCCCTCTTTATGCCTTTTTCTCTCCACAACAACCAGAACGGCCACCCTTGCTCATAAAGCAGCAGTTCATTTCGTACAGAAAAAGCTGGAGAGGAACATTTTCTTCGCTCCCATTGTTTTTATCTCAGCTTGGTGTTAAATTACTTTTTACCCTCTCTTAAACAGCAAGAGGCACCAACAAGCTAACTTCTCCTCCTCCCACTCCTCCTCCTCCCACTCCTCCTCCTCCACTCCTCCTCACCCTTCTTCTCCTCCTCACTCCTTCTTACTCCTCCTCCTGCTTTTCTTCCTCCACCTCCTCTTCATCATCTACCTCCTCCACCACTAACTCTTCCTCCTCCTCGTCATCCTTCTTCTCTTAATCCTCCTCCACTACCTCCTCCTCCTCATCCTCATCCTTCTCCTCTTACTCCTCCTCCTCCCCCTCCTCCTTCTTCTCCTCCTCCTCTCTCTCCATTCCCTCAGCCCCAAAACAATACAATCTGCCTTTGCGCTGCTAATCCTTTTTACATAGCATCCCTTGTTCTACCATCTTTGTTTTTCTATCATCTCTTTCTCGCCCCTACAGCTTTCCGCAACTAATAATTCGAAAATATTTCATTCCAGGCCTGGTCTTCCTTTTTCCCTTGTTTTGTCTCTCTCTGGCCCTATCTCCTCTAGTATGTTCATCTTCTTCGAAGTAGAGTGTGCTGAACTTGACTTTTTGTTTTGTTTGGCATTTGTGATTTCTATATTTTTGTTCTTATTTAGTATTTTGTGAATGTGTTTCTTCTTCTCTCCTCCTATTCTCCGATTTTTATGTTCCTCTCACACTTTTTCTTCCTCTCTCACACTTTTCTCACCCTTCTTTCACACTGTTTTGTCTCCTTCCTTCTTCTTGTAACCTACTGCACACTTCTCTCTTCCTCTAGGAATCTACTAGGGTTCTCTCTTACTCTCTTTCTCTCTTCCTCTCTCTCTCTTTCTTCCTCGATCTCTCTTTGTCCCACTCACTCTCTCTCTCTTTTCTGGTAGAGAGTTAGTGCGAAGGATATTTTGAATATTCTTTCCGACGACGAATGGACATTGATATGTCCAAAGCTCCGCCAATTTATGTAGATGCATAACAATATTATCTATAGTTATTCCAAATTGCTTTTTTCATATCATATACAGTTCAATGATTATTTTCTTTGTGTATATTATGTAGATTCATCCATAATTTTGCTGTATTGTAAGCTATTGTATATAAGTGTATAAGCCAGTATATATATTTTAATCTAAATGAATAAAGTAATCAATCAATCTCTCTCACCATGTTATTTTACTGCTGCTGGTATCTATTTATAACACTAGAAAGTAAGTTAAATTTTGTTTTGGTCAATACAAAAATAAAGGAATCTGAATCTGAATCTCTCTCTTTTCTGGTCGTGTGTTTAAAGGAAGGATATAATTTCATAATTATCATCAAACTGAAATCCAAATTAAATGCTGTAATTAGAGTGAAGAGGATAATTTTATACTCTTTCCAGAGAGTTGACAATTCTTCAAGCATCTTCACGTTGATATTGTGGTAATTATTCATATTGAGTGAAAAAGACTAAGAAATTGTCAAAAAAACACAGATTTATCGATACTTAGAAATACCGGTTTCGGTTATTACACCATTGTCAATCTCTGATAAACGTTTATCATATGTTACCAGTTTATCAGAGATTGACAATGGTGTAATAACCGAAACCAGTCTTTCTAAGTATCGATGAATCTGTGGTTTTTTTGTCAATTTCTTGGTATTTTTCATTCAACACTATATTCTCGATTTATTTGTATATTTTCCTCATACTTCTTTATATATTCATCTACGCCTCTAACTACATCTCTTTCTTGATATTCATCTTTCTCTTCCATTCTATACGTTCTCCTCCTCTTTCTTATCCCTCTATTCCTATGTCACTACTAAACTTTCAATTTCCGTTATCATTCCGTACACTTCCCTTTTTTTCCCATCCCTTTTCCTATTTCTCTCTTTCACCTTTTTATTCTTCCATTCTTCCTCTTCCGCCAACTGTAGAATATTCTCAGAATAGTTTCATCCTTTTCTTCTTCTACCATTTCTCATACTTCCTTCTTATTTTTCCTGCTTCTACTACAATTTTCTCCAATTTTTCCGCTCTCTCCCACTCTTATCTTCATCCTCTTCACCTCCTTTCCCACTTTGTTTCTTCTCCCAATTGTTCCACTCTCCCACATTCTCATCTCTTCCCTTTTCACCTACTTCTCTACTTTGTCTCTTCTCTCGATTTTTCCACTGTTTCCCATTCAAATCTTCTTCCTTTCCACCTTGTTTCTTCTTCTAATTCCCCTTCCTTCTTCCAATTTTCCTTCTTTAATGGGAAGTTGACTTTCCTTCTTCTAATTTTCACTTCTCTTTCCAATTCTTATTTTTATCATCTTCACCTCCTCCTTCACCTCATTTTCACCCTTATTATCAGAACCAATCTGCTACATTAAATTGCATCGGCAAGCAAAAAGCAAGAGTCATAATATTGAAACTGATTTGAGTAGGGATTGTGTCAGGCTGGGAAGTATTGTGTCAGGGTGGAAGGACTGTGTCAGGGTGGGAATGATTGTCTCAGGGTGGGAGGACTGTGTCAGAGTGGGAAGGTGTATGATAGACTCGGTTATAAGTTGTGAGCCTATTGCCAGTCAGAGGGGAGTAAAATCGGAATTAAGTTTATAATATCCGAGTAAATCTGTCTTGTAGTGTTGTGACCCTCCACTCCTGGGAAATGCAATCATCCAAGCTTTCAACAGGGTCTAACTTCGGCTCAAAATTGGAAATTGAATATCTTTGTTATTAAGGAATCGCCTTATACAATGTATGGCGTGAAATCGAATATTGTCTAGATATTTTATGTGCAACAAAAAGTGCTCAATATTCTTTATTTGCTGGAACATTTTAAACATTGTATAAGTTCGTCATCTATCTATTCATATAAAAGCGAAATGGCACTCACTCACTGACTGACTCACTCACTCACTCGCAGAACTAAAAATCTCCCGGACCAAAAAAGTTCAAATTTGGTAGGTATGTTCAGTTGGCCCTTTAGAGGCGCACTAAGAACGGATTTGAAAGAATTCCCAAAGATTCGCCCAAAATCTGCATTTTTCCAGCGTTTTTTTGTTGCTTTTTCTCAGATTTATCAAGAACAAATAGACAGAAAATGTTCAAATTCAGTACAGAAGCTCAGCTAGGGTGTAATAAAGATGTGTTGGAAGGAATTTGCAATAACGTCAAAGATGCACCCAAAATTAGCGTTTTCCACGTTTTCTTAGTTCTTTCATCAATTAATAGACAGTCAATAATAGACAAACAATGAATGTCCAAATTTTAGACAGAGGTTTCGGTAGGGTCTAAAAACGTTGTGATGAGGTGACTTTAATATTTCATCAAAGATACGCCCAAAATCAGCGTTTTTCTCAGCTTTTCTGCGTTTTCTCAGTATTTTGACTTTCTGATGGAATGAAGCATGCTCAAATGAAAAATGAAGGCGAGCCCGCTGATCTCATTCTGGACGATCCAGCCGGGGGTCCAGGGGGCGGAGCCCCTGGCTTTACAGATATGGCGAGCGAAGCGAGCCTGACGGCTAGTAATATAATAGAGGGAAGAATCGGCTCACACAAGAACGGGATAGGAGATTCACTAATGACGCATCATCACGTCTGAACCACTGGACTGATTAACTTGAAATTTTGCATATAGCTCCTCAATTCACCAAGAATAGTTATATGCCTATTTCAAATTCTTCAAGATTCCAGTAGGTCAAGTTCTTAATGTGATCCTTGAGGAGCACGGTTACCTGCTAATAAAAGCAATTTGTAATAACTATACATAAAATAGATAATATTGTTATGCATCTACATAAATTGGCGGAGCTGTGGACATATCAATGTCCATTCTTCGGAAAGAATATTTGAAGTATCCTTCTCACTAACTCTACCAAAACGTTAATTTCATCAATAAACTAAGGATTTATTCAAAAATGAAAATATTGTGAAAGTTTTAATTGATATGAAGATTTGAGAGAAAAAAACAGAAAATTAATAAATTAAAATATTTATATAAGTAAGTGTGATAAAATTATCGATTATTAAAATGGAGTAGGCTGGAAGTAGATCAGGGTAATCAACTTTCAGTAATATACAGCAGTATGCAGTGGATAATTAAAATAACATGAGTTTATATAATATATATGTATACACAATTTATTCTATAACAGAATTATAGGTTTGTATTTGTGGGATGGGTGAGGGATGGTGATCGTTCTAGGGCCGGACAGTTTCAGTCATTTTTTCCAAAAGATATTTTCTTAAAGTCAGGATGAAGCTCGCTCGGCTCTCGATGGACCTGATAGTAACGGGAAGTGCATTCCATGCTCGACAGGCACTAACTAGAAGGGATTTTGTGAAAATAGTAGTTCGATGATTTTTTTTTTTTCGTCCGACGCCTCTTCTCCCATCGGGTTTGTAGTGCCAAGCTTGAATTGGAAGTCTATTTGCTGGCATACGGAGTAGATGGCTGGACCAGTCTTCCCTACCTTTCTTCAATATTCGCAATAAAGACTCTACATTCAGTTCGGTTCTTATTACTTCGTTTCTTATGTAATCCAACTTAGTGTAACCTTTGTACCCGATGGGAGAAGAGGCGTCGGACGACCGATGAAGAAATGGATGCCGGAACAGACCAACAGAGTCTAATCCTTGAATGACGATGATGATGATGAGTAGTTCGATGATTGGGTATCCTTGAAGTACTTTCTCCGGTTCTAGTATGTGAAGCATCTATCCTTCTACCTCCAGAGACAAATTTGAAATCATCTTTAAAAAATAGCTCGGATTACCGTATTTCAAGATATCTCAAATAAGCTTGACTATTCGAAAAAGCTTTTGATCGGGAGGCTTTAATGTTGAACTAGCAATGTGGGCAGGGGTGATATGATCATGGCGTTGGAGGATAGGATATAGGATAATACAATAATTGGCCTATCAATTAGATATGTTACATAATACGATGCCCAAACTTGAATCACCATACAATTTGCAATGTCATACATTCTCTAAAATCATTCAACACTTTCTTCATCCCAAATATAAACCATATTATATTTTTCGAATATGAACCATAATCCATATCTGTTATTAACCTAATACATAACCTCCGTCTGCCATCAGATGACAAACATAACTCAGCCCAATAACAACCACCTGCCTCGGCAATATAAATAGTTAACTAATAGGGGTAATGCATTATAATGATCGCGAACACTAACTGGCAATTTGCTAGTGAGTAATGTACTCTGAACACCTCCCTCCGATCAGCACTACCCCCCTCTAATATTTTGAGTACCCTCTGAACACCCCCCTTCCCCCCAAAATACACCCATCTACTATTTTGAGAACCCCCTGAATGATGTTGGGGGTCCTGGAACTCTCTCACCATGTACACTTCTAGTGAGGAGTCTCTTATCATCTTTCTACTCTTTACCTCAAGCGTACCCTCACAAATTTACCTGTTGTTTTTACCTGGAATGTATTTGTATATGATTAAATAAATGAATAAATTGAACCCCACCTGACATACCTTTAATCACTCCACTCTAATTGAAGTTATATGACGTGGTATGTTTTTATAGATCCCGTTCCCTCTATCATATAATCTAGTTTATGTCTAGTTTATTTGCATCAAATAAAAAATGAATGTCTAGTTCCCCCCAAAAAAACTGAAACTGGAAACTTTATTTTGATTTTCGATAATGCTCCCTTTTCACGTCGATTTTAATGAATGCCATGGGTTTTATATGTTTATCAGTGCCATGGGTTCTATTTGAACTCGGCTCGGTCGATCGAGTATGAATAGTAATCTATGTATATAAAAGCGAAATGGCACTCACTCACTCACTGACTGACTGACTCACTCACTCGCAGAACTAAAAATCTACTGGACCAAAACCATTCAAATTTGGTAGGTATGTTCAGTTGGCCCTTTAGAGGCGCACTGAGAACGGATTTGGAAAAATTTCCAAAGATACGCCCAAAATCTGTGTTTTTCCAGCGTTTTTTCAGCTTTATCGAAAACAAATGAACAGAAAATGTTCAAATTTAGTACAAAAGCTCAGCTAGGGTGTAATAATGTTGTGTTAGAAGAAATTTGCAATAATGTTAAAGATACGCCCAAAATTAGCGTTTTTTTGCTTTTTCTCAGATTTATCGAGATCAAATGAACATAAATTGTTCAAATTCAGTACAGAAGCTAAGCTAGGGTTTTATAATGCTGTGTTAGAAGCAATTTGAATTAACGCCAGAGATACGCCCAAAATCTGCGTTTTTCCAGCGTTTTTTTGCTTTTTCTCAGATTTATCGAGAACAAATGAACAGAAATTGTTCAAATTTACCACAGAAGCTCATCTAGGGTGTAATAATGTTGTGTTAGAAGCAATTTGGAATAGCGCCAAAGATACGCCCAAAATTAGCGTTTTTCCAGCGTTTTTCTGCTTTTTCTCAGATTTACCGAGAACAAATGAACAGAAATTGTTCAAATTCACTACAGAAGCTCAGCTAGGGTGTAATAATGTGTTAAAAAGAATTTGAAATAACTTAAAAGATACGCCACAAAATCTGCGTTTTTCCAGCGTTTTTTTGCGCTTTCTCACCTTTTTCTATAATTGGTGGAAATATATTCAAAAATTCAGTACACAGGTTTAGCTGAGGTGGGACAATTTTAAAGGCTAGACTGGAGTACAATAATTCTCATAATATTCTAACGGAGTTTTCCACCCTGCACTTAATAATTAAAATTAATCGGTTATTGGATCGAGCGAAGAAGTACTTTGACTTTCTGAAGGAATGAAGCACGCTGAAATGAAAAATGCAGGCGAGCGAAGCGAGCCCGCTGATTTCATTCTAGGACGATCCAGTCGGGGGTCCAGGTGGCGGAGCCCCCTGGCTAGACGGATATGGCGAGCGAAGCGAGCCTGACAGCTAGTATTGGATTATTGTTGAGAATAATATTATGACACGTAGACTTCCCTCCTACTCAATGTTGCAGAACATTTTGATAACAAATAATCACAAGTTCACAGTTGAGGACAATGTTGAGTTTCTACATGTTAATAACAAAGGCAGATTTTTGAATAGTCTAGAGGCTTTAGAAATAACAAGAGTAATTAAGGAAAATTCTCAGTATAGTTTAAAAGACCAGATTCATCACAACCAAAACAACACTACGAATTCAGTTGTTCCATAACATTGGAAGCATACGTTAGTCGATAGTTTTTCTATCTCATTTGTTTTAATTATCTCCTAGTTGTTTTCTTGGTTCTCATTTTGTACTGAAAGTAAATTCTGTTATCATGGCGAGTCTGTAGCTTGAACCGCCATTTTCCTGTTATATTGTTAAGAGGGAGGAGACTGTCTAGTTGGGCCAATGGCAGGCGTTCATGCCCTAGACCATTAGCAGTAACCGCCTACTAGTATAAATTCTTCTGCTCTTGTATTTAGTTTCAGTTTATCAGAGATTGACAATGGTGTAACAACCGGAACAAGTCTTTCTAACTATCAATAAAATCTGTGTTTTTCGACAATCTCTCAGTCTATCCATTTAATATGGACAATTACCACGATATTAACTTCTCAACTACACAAAAAGTGAAACTAGCAAGTCAAGCTGAACAAGTGAAGTTATATTTTAAATTGAAACTCAAGTATGGAGTAGCAGAAAGGAACATTTTCTTCAATAGACAATGCTTGAAACTGAAAGTTATCAATAAAATCAATGTTTTTCGACAATTTCTCAGTCTTTTCATTTGATATGAATAATTACCACAATATCAACTTCTCAACTACACAAAAAGTGAAAAATAAAGGTTTTTCAAGTGACCGAGCTTTCACTATAAAACTAGAGGATTACGAATTATAGAGGTTCGAATTATCGAGGTTCTACTGTATATGGAGATTTCCCCTCAAGCAGTACAAAACGTAAAACGGAGTAGGACACAATGCTACCTGTTTTCACCATTAGTTAATTGCCTGCAGTTTGATGGTCATGTTTTATCGGATTTCGACGAATTCGTCCGATTTTATCCGTCAATGTCATGTCATAGCCTGGAGGTGACTGATGACGTCACTCCTATTACAGAGCTTATCACTTATCATCATCATCATCATCATCATCATCATCTTCATCATCGTCACCATAATCATCATCATCATCATCATTATAACCATAATCATAATCATAATCATCAGCACGGAGAACCTGAGAGAGTTGTTTTTATTTAAGAAGTAAGATACTATTTTCTATAATACAGGATGATTCATAGTTATGGTAAAGTAATTTAATACGTGATAGTAGAGGTAAAAATAAGAAAAAAGTTCATATAAACATAATTATATCCATAAACGCTTCATTAGCGAGCTATACAGGGTGGAAGATTTCGCCCGGAATTCAGTTCCTCTGGTGAAATATACCGATGCTGAATTGTTTGGCGACTAGTTTTTGAGAAACTTATTCCTATGGAAAAATATGTAAAAAATTGAATAAAACTAGTCTAGAAGCTGTAGTGTGGGTAGTTTTTGAGAAAAAAGTTGAAATATGCAAAAAATCTAAGTGGAAAAATACAGACTTCTACGTTTGATGCCCAATAACTTTCTTTAATGACCAGTAAACAAATAATTGTTTATATGAACTTTTTTTCTTATTTTCACCTCTTACCACGTATTGAATTATTTTACCATAATTATGATCATCCTGTATATATAGATATCGCACGGGATGAAAATTCATATATAACACAACATCACGTCTGAACTCACGACTCACTGACTCACTCACTCGCAGAACTAAAAATCTACCGGACCAAAAACGTTCAAATTTGATAGGTATGTTCAGTTGGTCTTTTAGAGGCGCACGAAGAACGGATTTGGAAAAATTTCCAAAGATACGCCCAAAATCTGCATTTTTCCATCGCTTTCTCAGCTTTATCGAGAACAAATGGACAGAAATTGTTCAAATTTAGTACAGGAGCTAAGCTAGGGTGTAATAATGTCGTGTTAGAAAGAATTTGAAATGACGCCAAAGATACGCCCAAAATTAGCGTTTTCTCAGTTTCATCATCAAGTAATAGACAGAAAATGTCCAAATTTTAGACAGAGTTTTAGGTACGGTCTGAAAATGTTGTGATGAGGTGACTTTAATATTAATATCAAAGAATACGGTCTAAAAATGTTGTGATGAGGTGACTTTAATATTAATATCAAAGGAATACTTCAATTCATCAAAGATACGCCAAAATCAGCGTTTTTCTCAGCTTTTCTGCGTTTTCTCAGTACTTTGACTTTCTGATGGAATGAAGCATACTCAAATGAAAAATGCAGGCAAGCGAAGCGAGCCCGCTGATCTCATTTCTGGACGATCCAGTCGGGGGTCCAAGGGGCGGGTCCCCTGGCTAGATGGATGTTGCGAGCGAAGCGAGCCTGACGGCTAATATATTCATAAAGTTCATCCATCATTACTATCATTTACTGATTCAAGTTATTCACCGACGGTATTACCCTAAATACTCTAGACATCTTTGTTAGGACAATGCATCTCTCCCACAAAATCCCCGACTGTCCGATACTGTTTTTTTTTCACCCATCCTGATGCTTTTTCCTCTGTTTTTGTTATTTTCTTTTTTTGTCCAGTCAGCCTTTGTTCGATTGGTGAGCAGGCCCTGGGGAGCAATATCAACTTGCCGGAGTGACGAAGAGGGTAGAATGAAGGACGTAACAGGGTAGGAGAGTGAGAGGGAACCCGGAAAGTGGTGGTGTAGAGACAATCACATGGACTCTCAGTAGTCAACATATGGGGCCAACTAGTGAGTGGTTCAATGTCACACTAAGTTGCTCCTTCTCTTCGTCTTCTTCTTCTTTTTCCTCTTCTTCTTCTTCTTCTTCTTCGTTTTCTTCTACGTCTTCTTCTCCTTTTTCTTTTTCTTCGTCTTCATTTTTCTCCTTTCTCCTTTTTCCATTCACCTTTCTATTCTGAACCTTTTACATCTCTTTCACCCACTTCTTATTCTCATTTTTTTTCTTCTCCTCATCCTCCTCCTTCTTGTTCTTGTTCTTGTTCTTCTCCTCCTTCTTTCTCTTCTTCATCTTCTGCTCCTCATCCTTCTCCTTCTTCTCCTTCTTGTTCACCTTCTCCGTCCTCCTTTCTCCTTCTCGTTTCCCTCCTTTCCCCTTCTCCATCACTATCACAATCCTCTTTTTCTTGTTCTTTGTTCTTGTTCTCCTTCTCCTTCTTCTTCTCTTTCTTCTTCTCCTTCTCCTTCTCTCTCTTCTTCTCCTTCTACTTCTCTTTCTTCTTCTCCTTCTCCTTCTTTTTCTCTTCTTCTACTCCTCCTTCATCGTCCTTTCCTTCCACCATTTCTCTTCTTGTTCCTCTTCTGAACCTTCTCCACCACTTTCACCCATTTTTCTTCTTCTCCTTCCTCTTCTGCTTTTCCGTGTTCTTGTTCTTCTCCTATTATTCTTTTTCTTCTTCTTCTCTCCTTCTCATTCTTCTTCTTCGTCTTCTCCTTCATGTTCACCCCTTTCTCCTTCCCTCTTCTCGTTCCTCTTCTGAACCTTCTTCACCACTTTCACCCTCTTCTTTTTCTTCTTCTCCTTCTTCTTCCTCTTTTGCTTTTTTTGTTCTTTCCCTTCTTCTTCTTTTTCTTAACCTTCTCCTTCCTCCTTTCCTTCATCTTCTGAACCTTCTCCATCACTGTCCACTTCTTCTTCTCCTCATCTTCCTTCCTCTTCTTATTCTACTTCTTGTTCCTCTTCTTCTTCTTCTCCTTCTCCTCCCTCTTCTGAACCTTCTCCAACAGTTTTACCCTCTTCTTCTTCTTCTTCTTCTCCTTCCTCTTCTGAACCTTCTCCATCAGTTTCACCCTCTTCTTCTTCTTCTTCTTCTGCTTTCTCGTCTTCTTCTTCTACTTTCTCTCCTTCCCCTCCCCTCCTCCTCATTTTCTTCTTTTTCTTCTTCTTCTTCACTTTTCATAATTTTCTTTCTTACTTCTCCTTTTTCTTCTTCCTCTTCTACCTCGACCACTAGCCGTCTTGTTTCCCTGGAACAAACAGCTTCAACGTGACGTTGACAACTGATCACTTCATTACTGGACCTTCCCTACTGTGTTTCCTTCTTCTTCCTTCTCTATTCCCTAGTTCCTCCACATCTCTATCTTTATTTAGTTCATTCTAGACGTCTATAGCTTTGTTTGTAGGTCTTATTTGCTGGTATTGGATTGCTTGTTCTTGGTAGTGTTGTGTATTTATCTATTTATTCGTTTGTCTTTATAGTTCAATCTTCATCTTCAGTTATTTATTGTAATGCTCATCTGCATTATGTATATCATTTTTTTTTACTTCCAAAAATTTTTTAAAATAATAATGTATGGCTGCCCCAATACAGGTTTTTTAAAAACAACCTCAGGAGCAGCCTATTCCACATAACCAGGATGGTATATTATGTTATTACAAATGTCTTACTATGTTTTATTATTACTTATAATTTTTTAGTTTCTATATATTTTTTGAAATAGTATGGTCTAAGTTATTATGTAGAGATGTAATTTGTATTTTGTATTTTGAACTTGTATTTTGTATTGTTTGAATTATGTGGAAATAAACTTATTTATTTATTTATTTATATAGATTTTCATCTATATGATAATATTTTCATCTTCAACTAGCTGGCCCGGTGAACTTCGTACCGCCAAATACTTAATGCATCTCATGACAAAATTTAGCTGGATGCACACCTAGGGAGGCGCGATGCGGCATTTTGTATCCAGGTGCTTCTTGATTACTGGTTTGAATGGAAGAACTCACACACACTGATTCGGACATGGCGTGGAACGGTGTGATAAGGCAATCTTCATAAGATCAACACTTTGTATCACCAAGCCGCGTCTCCTCAAGTGTACTTAGCCTAAGCTTAATCTGATGCATCATTATATTTTTATGAAAATCATACAACAATCAGAATTTGAATTTATATCTCAATATGGACTTCCTGGGAGTTTGTCCAAGTATTGAAAATGTAAGTAACCTAAAATATCTAGGGATAAATTGACGAATACCTGAAATGGCATTTTCATTTAGCTTATTTATGTAAAAAACTCAAATATATTTCTTTCAAATTCTATAGAATTAACAAAATACTCAAACTTCAGGATTTAAAAACAGTATATTTTGCTTTGGTGCAATCCATCTTAGAATATGGGATAACAATCTGGGGTGGGGCTTTCGATAGTCATTTAAATAACTTATTTATCACTCAAAAGTGTATTATTGAAACAATATTGAATAAACCTCGATTGCATCCAACTAATCTGCTATTTGAAGAATTTAATGTGATGACTGTAAGGCAATTGTACTTGAAAAATTTAGCAAAATATATTATAAAGTATAAAAACAAATTTTTATTAAATGATATAGTTCAATATGATTTTAGACCAAATTCAACCCACAAATATAAAATTTATAAAACAAAACTAACAGTAGTTAGAAGACAGCTCATTTATATAAGTACAAGATTCATAAATGAATTGCCTTTTGATCTGGAAGCAGAAATTAATTACAAAATTCTAAAAAATTGGATAAGAGAAAACTATTCTTTTCAATTGAAAGCATTATCTAATTTTTTAAAAACATATTTTTAAGAGTGGATATTTTTTCTCTATTATTGTATAAAACTAGGAAACAACCAATGTAACTAGATGATTGCAACTCTCACCAGCGGGCAAGGCTTGATTCCTTTTGCTGGTGATGCCGGATTACCATTGAGAAGTATCTAATTATGACTTTGGTATTTATTGATTTATTTATTTATTCCTTGAAAAAGCATTACAATAATTCACAATTTAGAAATATAACAACAAATGAATCAATAGGAAATACAAATAAACATAAGGAACTACTTCCCCAAAAGAGCAAGCTTGAGCTTGGGGAGGTATTATTTATGCTTAATTTTTATTTTAATTATTTTATACTTTTGATTATAAAATTGAGTATTTTCTTTTATTATATTTTGAATATGTATTTTTGAATTGAATGATATATATCCTTGCTGCTGATTTTCCCGTGCATATCCCTCAACTACACGCTAGGCGCCTTCTAATGATATTACACACGCGTGGCACTGAGTGCCGCTATATGTAAATTGTGTGTTTTCAAACCTTTCACAAACTTATTTCATAGAGTTTGAGCTGTACATGGATGATGAAAATGAGAAAAACTTTTTTGATACGATTTTATTTATTCACAATAAATTATTCAAATAGAAATTGAGAAAATTGTATATAATTCTTCTTCTTCTTCTTCTTCTTCTAGTGCGTGTCCTATCAGAGGTTCGCTATCAGCACAGCAATCCGGATTTTATTCACTGCCGCTCGAAACAAGTCTTCGCTGCTGCAGTCGAACCAATCCCTCAAATTTTTGCCAGGAAACACGTCGCCTTCCTACACTCCTTTTTCCGCTGATTTTTCCTTGAACTATAGTCTGCAAAGTTATATATTTGTGGCTTCTCATTAGATGTCCAAGATACAGGAGTTTCCTCTTTTTATGGTGTAAAACAATTCCACATTGTTTCTTCATTTTCCCTAGGACTTCCATGTTGGTGACTCTATCCGTCCACGGTATCCGCCACATCCTGCGGTAGCACCACATCTCAAAGGCTTCCAACTTATCCATATGGCTCTTTTTGAGGGTCCATGATTCCATCCCATACAAGAGAGTGGAAAACACGTAACAGCGTAACATCCTCATTTTCAATTCTATATTTATGTCCCGGCTCGCGAACAATTTTTTCATTTTTACAAATGTCGATCTGGCCATCTCAATACTTTTTCTTATCTCTCCCGTCGAATCCCCCCTTTTCTCTACCCACGTCTCCAGATATCTATACTTATGGACCCTCTCTATGACTGTACCATCCACCATTACGTTTGTCTGAATTTGTCTATTCAAGGCTTTCCTGACCACCATGGTAATATATTTCCTGACCTGTATATAATTGGTAAAAATATAATTGTTGGTTTAGCAGAGAAAACAAGCTTCTATGAAAATACAAAATAATAATATTAGTATTCAAGGAAAAGTGGCTATCAACTTCAGCATTAAAAAAAATAAGATTCAAAAAGGATAATATAATAAAAAGAGAAGATTATTGAGTGCAATTGTGAAGTTTATTTATCTTAAAAATGAGGTCTTCCCACTTCAACAGTCAGCTGCACACCGAAGAAGCGCCCCAGACACCCACCAACACTGTCATCTACTGCGGAAAGGTATGATGAAAGAAAACGTGGAAGCACCGGAAAATGGTAGCTATTGAAGCCACCTTAAAAGAACGAATATGCAGAAGTGCGGTACGCTACGCCGCTATGCGTGTAATTGAGGGATATTCTAAATTTACAGCATTTCGAGTTCTCCGACCCATATTTGGACGTCATTCATCCAAATAATTTACTTAAAAATAAATAAATAATTTACTAAAAATCAATTGATTCTAAACACCGAAGATAGCACAAGTATTCGAATAAAAACAATAGCTTTAGAGCATGTAAGTCTTCAACTTGAGGCCGCACCGCTGGATGGTTACACAAACAACAGTCATTTTGTTTTTAGTCGAGGCGTTTAGAATAATATAGGTACATGGGCGACTATGGAGCAGCACATACTCTTGTTTACTATCTACCGATGGCTGTTGGATGACGCAATGATTATAACAGCTGATTTTTATTTCTCTGTGTGGCCAGATCACAAAAATCTTCTCCCATAAGGATAAATTACAATGTAAACTTTTAAAGGACCGAATAAAAGAGTCCTGAAGTCGGATTATGAATTTGATAAGCCATGAACCTGGTCCTGAACATAAGGAACTCACTAAAAAAATCATCAAATCCGTTGCAACATAAAAAAGTCATTGAATGTCCAAATTTGAGGCTCGATTTTTGACCGAGCGAAGTGAGGTCCAAGATTTAAGTCGACGGTTTGACATTTCTCTTAATGTTGCGCATTCACGGCGAAACGCGGTGATAGATTTTCATGAAATTTGACAGGTATGTTCCTTTATTAATTGCGCGTCGACGTATATGCACGGTTCTTGGAAATTTTGCATTTCAAGGATAATACAAAAGTAAAAAGGAGCCTCCTTCATACGCTAATATTAGAGTAAAAATCAGACTATAGAATTATTCATCATAAATCAGCTAACAAGTGATTACACAGATGTGTGGAGAAGCCAGTCTATTGCTTTATTTCCATAAGGTCTATAGTTTCAATCAGGTACTTGTGGATGAGAATACTGCGTGAGTTCTCCTGTTCACAGAACTACTAGTTATTTATATAGATTATTTTTTGAAAAACTGAAATATTGTCCAAGAATATCAAAAATTTAAATGACAAAATGAAGTCAAATATAAAGAATTGACAACGCTGTTCTCTCATCTCTCTTCACTGCCATTATAACTTGGACCTCAGTATAGTGGGATTTACTCTGAACTGTCAGGATTTCTCATGAAAAACACCAATGATTTTCATTCTACCAAATAGTGCCAGTTTGAAGTGAATCCTCTTGAGCATCTCAATTATTTTGTCTGCTGCATTAGTTAATTGGGGAGCTTTGAAGCTATAGTGAAGTCCACGTTATAATAACAGTGAAGAAAGATAGAGGAACAACGTTGCCGATCCTTTGTCTTGTCAATGCCTTCTATAGACGGTAGCTGATACAGGTATATTGATGTTATATCAACTGTTCATTCACGTTTAAAATAATCAATTATAATTATTAAGCGAGCAATTTCTGTATATCCGTTTATATTTTTATTCCTGGTTATCTGGTTATTTATGTTCAACGGATCTCGAAAACGGCTCTAACGATTTTCACGAAATTTGGAACATGGTAGCACAGAATTACAAGGAATATAGGAGTTTTTTCTGATGGTAGGTTTATGATATGAGATTCGATTGCACTAGGTCTCATCCTTGGGAAAACTCGCTGAACGACATTAAAAGGATAATTCATCCTTGGCTGAGACAACTGAGACTCTCGTCCTCTGTGATAGTGAAAAGTGAGCGAGTGATTCTGTGGAAAATCAAAATATCGCATCCCCGGAGTTCATAAGCTGACTGTCGTATAGCCAGCTGTAAAATATAAACACGATCATTTTAGAAAATTGTGTTCTGTTTATCAATGAATAAAAATAACAAGCGAAGCTCGGTGCCCCGATATTTAATTATAATTTATTGAGCAAAACATAATATTTTTCAACATTTCATGATGAATTTCCATCATTAAGATGATATATTTTGTCAATTAATTATCAATCCTACATTGTTGAAAGACTTCTGGCAACAGAGCAAAGCGGGAAAAAGATAGCGCTATCCACTTTGTTGAATGATAGACAAGGATAGCAATCCCATCGCTAATCAAACACTGCCATTATAACGTGGACCTCACTATAGCAGAAGGCTTTGTTGACATCTGATCTATAATCAATCTGATAACACTATACTACAAAAGACTAATGACAGTTTTGACTGAATCTGGAAATATACTGAAACTATGTATAACCCCCAATTATTGTCGGTCTAGCAAGCTGCATCCCCAATTATTATCTTCAAACTAAGATTAGCGCAAGAGATCCAATCACACGGTTTGGTAAACCGGGGTTCAACTAGGGTTCAACCGAGGTTCGAATTAATGAAGTAGATCTGTATGGTAATGGTGAGGTCTTGGAACGTGACCCTTACCATAGTGAGATGCACTCCAGTACTCCTTATAACAGTCGGTGTGCCTATATGCTTCATAATCAATCTTAATTGAACAAAAGAATGTCCTATATCCTATTATATTAAGCTAGCAATTCCTGTATTTATATAATCTGGTTATTTTTACTTTCCTTGCCCTATTGGAAATGAATCCGACTAATATTGTAGTCCTTAATTTAACGAATCGAACGACATATGATAGATTTTTTTTCCGTTTGATGGTTACAGAGATAATTGATTTCCAGTTTGCTGTTTACTATGGCTAAGAGAGTCAGCCGCGCCGTTCCACGTCGACTGTTTCCCCTTCCACGGCGTCAAATCGAATCGCAAATACATAACAATATACATCAATGGATTTGCAATGAGAGTGGCTACATTAATTATTCGGCTCATTTTTCTTTAAAACTACTTGCTTGGAGGTAATCGAAGAAAACAAAAAAAATTCAATCGCAAACCCCCTAAATTTTTATATTTATATATATATATATATATAATATATATATATATATATATATATATATTATTTTATCAAGAAAACTGTTAATTTTATTGAAAAAATGAATATAACTAATATTGTAGTCCATAATGTAACGAATCAAATGGCATATAATAGAACTGTTTCCGATCAATGGGTACAAATATAATTGATTTTCCGTGATTACCGGTATTTTTCAACTTTGAGTGTGGCTAGGGGGAAAAGCTCCAAGGGGATTTCTTGGGACTTTTGGGAGAATGACCCTCTGGGATGGTTCTATCGATGGTAAAAGATTCAGCTTTTATTTAATTTTCGGATCGAAAAAACCTTTATTGACTGGGCTACTATTATCATAGGTAAGGAAAGTATTGCCATAGAGATAGCATTAGTAGATATCCCATGGTATAGGGCGTTTATGTCGCAACTTTTACTGTTATCTCAAGCCTATAGTCCACGTAGTTCTTTCCCGTAAAGCTTTATGGAGCTGATGTCTCTCATATTGTGCTGTTCATACACTCTTACTCGGTCAAAACAGTAAAAATCGACATAATCTACAGTAATCGGCTTGAGATAACAGTAAAAGTTGCGACATAAACGCCCTATACCATGGGATATCTACTTACGCTATTGTTTCTCTATGGTATTGCTTTCCGAAAAAAATTAAGGTACCCCAATTTCTAAATTTCTATACGTTTCAAGGTCCCCTGAATCCAAAAAATTGGTTTTTTGGTATTGGTCTGTATGTGTGTGTGTGTGTGTGTGTGTGTGTGTGTGTGTGTCTGTGTGTGTGTGTGTGTGGTGTGTGTTGTGTGTGTGTGTGTGTGTGTGTGTGTGTGTGTGTGTGTGTGTGTGTGTGTGTGTGTTGTGTGTGTGTGTGTGTGTGTAAAGCTGCGTACATATATTCGTGCTTCCAACCCGCACCGAGCACGCTCCTCCCTCGTACCGCCCTCGTACCACCATCGAACCACAGTCGCTCCTCCCACGCACCCATCATGAACGTTACGGAGGATGTTAAGGTGCGTACAGACTTTCGCTCTGCTCCGCAACCGAATGTCACTCCAGCAGAGCGATTGATGATCGACCGGCGAGCAAGAGTCGTTCGACGGGGAACGCGAGAAGATCACTACATCTTCCATAACGTTCATGATGGGTGCGTGGGCGGTGCGACTGTGGTTCGATGGTGGTACGAGGGCGGTACGAGGGCGGTACGAGGGAGGAGCGTGCTCGGTGCTGGTTGGAAGCGCGAATATGTGTACGCAGCTTAAGATCTTCTCGCGTTCCCCGGTCGAACCACTGTTGCTCGCCGGTCGATCATCAATCGCTCTGCTGGAGTGACGTTCGGTTGCGGAGCAGAGCGACAGTCTGTACGCACCTTATGAGTGTATGTGCGTCTGTGTACACGATATATTATCTCATCACCCAATTAACGGAATGACTTGAAATTTGGAACGTAAGGTCCTTTAAATATAAGGATCCGACATGAACAATTTCGATCAAATGCAGTTCAAGATGGCGGCTAAAATGGCGAAAATGTTGTCAAAAACAGGGTTTTTCGCGATTTTCTCGAAAACAGCTCCAACGATTTTGATTAAAGTTATACCTGAGATAGTCATCGATAAGCTCTATCAACTGCCAAAAGTCCCATATCTGTAAAAATTTCAGGAGCTCCGCAAAGTTTGATTTTAGATCCTCAATTATCAGGTTTCAGATACAATTTGAAAAAAAATTCCAAGTGGAAAAGATTGAGCATGAAAATCTCTGCAATTAATGTCCAGCAACATTTCCACCTAAAATTTAAAATAAGCACGAAATTCGAGAAAATGTTATTATCCAATCGCAAACTGTTGGCAACTGTTGATTCTATTGAATGATTCACTATGGAGAGATAGCAGACCTCGTATGTCTCCAACGTTATTATCCTGTCACCAGCTGACTCAGATCTTTGTTTACAAGTAGACTTGATATGCGCGAGAACACTAGCGTCAGGTGATCAATTTTCATAACGGCAAGGAAAGTTGTGTGAGTGTGCCACACCAGATTTTTATATCTGGTTATATATGATTAACGGATCTCGAAAACGGCTCCAACGATTATCACGAAATTTTGGAACATAGTAGGTCTATGATTTAAAGATTCCATTCTCTAGGTCTCATCCTTGGGAAAACTCGCTGAACGACATTAAAAGGATAATTCATCCTTGGCTGAAACAGCTGTAGGTAGTAAAAAATCAAAATATCGCATCCCCGAAATTTATAAGATGACGTAGCCTATAGCCAGCTGTGAAATACAAACACGATCATTTTAGAGAATATTGTGTTCTGTTTATCAATAAATAAAATAAAAATAACGAGCGAAGCTCGGTGCCCCGATATTTATGTTTCTCCAATTGGCGATACATTTTGAATAGGCAGTATAGTATTCAGAGTTTATTTCAACTGCAATACATACAAGATCTAATATATCATCTATAATAATATAATAAAGGAAAGAACTGGCTAAACACGTACGGGATAAAATATTTATTTATTTTTACTTTCCTTGCCCTATTACCATAGGTAAGGGAAGTATTGCTTTCCAAAAAATAAATCAAGGTACCCTAATTTTAAGTTTTCTATACGTTTCAAGGTCCCCTGAATCCAAAAACATGATTTTTGAGTGTTGGTCTGCGTGTGTGTGTGTGTGTGTGTATGTCTGTGAACACCATAACTCCATTCTCAATTAACCGATTGACTTGAAATTTTTAACTTAAGGTCCTTATACCATGAGGATCCGACAATAAGATAAAATTGAATTCAAAATGGTGGATAATTACTAAAGAACCATGTTTTTCACGATTTCTCGAAAACGGCTCAAACGATTTTTTTCAAAATTATACCATGGATATAAGCTTTGGCTATTCATAAGCCATATCAACTGACATGAGTCTTATTTCTGGGGAAATTGCAGGACCTCCGTAATATTCTCGAGAAAAATGGCGGATAATCACTAAAAAATCATGTTATTCACGGTTTTTTCGAGAACGGTTCCAACGATTCTCTTCAAATTTATATCGTGAATAGCTATTCAAAAGTCCTATCAACTGACATGAGTCTCATCTCTGGGAAAATTGCGGGACCACCGTTATATTCTTGAGAAAAATGGTGGATAATCACTAAAAAACCAGGTTATTCACGGTTTCCTCGAGAACGGCTCCAACGATTTTCTTCAAATTTATACCATGGATAAGCCCTATCAACTGACATGAGTCTCATTTCTGGGAAAATTGCAGGAGCTCCGTAATATTCTTGAGAAAAATGGCGGATAATCACTAATAAACCAATTTTATTCACGGTTTTCTCGGGAACGGCTCCAACGATTTTCTTCAAATCATATCATGGATAGCTATTTATAAGCCCTATCAACTGACATGAGTCTAATTTCTGGGGAAATTGCAAGTGTTCCGTAATATTCTTGAGAAAAATGGCGGATAATCACTAAAAAATAATGTTATTCACGGTTTTCTCGAGAACGGCTCCAACGATTTTCTTCAAATTTATTATCATGGATAGCTATACATAAGTCCTATCAAATGACATGAGTCTCATTTCTGGGAAAATTGCAGGAGCTCCGTAATATTCTTGAGAAAAATGGCGGATAATCACTAAAAAACCATGTTATTCACGTTTTCACGAGAACGCTCCAACGATTTTCTTCAAATTATATCATGGATGCTATTCAATAGCCATATCAACTGACTTGAGTCTCATTTCTGGGAAAATTGCAGGAGCTCCGTATATTTCTTGAGAAAAATGGCGGATGATCACTAAAAAACCATGTTATTCACGGTTTTCACGAGACCGGCTCTAACGATTTTCTTCAAATTTATATCATAGATATAAGCCCTATCAACTGACATGAGTCTTATTCCTGGGAAAATTGCAGGAGCTCCGTAATATTCTTGAGAAGAATGGCGGATAATCACTAAAAAAACATGTTATTCACGGCTTTCTGGAAAATAACATGACCGATTTTTTCCAATTAAATTTAATATACTGTAATTCAACGTTTCAATATTTAACAGTGGAACAATATACAACTTAGTGTATGATATAATAATTATCATATATATTATAGCTGATACCAACAGCATCATTAGGAAACTTGGCTTGTGCGTGGCTGCGTGCGTGCTTGTGCGTGCATGTGCGTGCGTGCGTGTGTGTCCACCAACCAAGATGGCCTAACGAGGGCGTCGTGTCTCAAACGGATTGTGCTAATCAACTGCAACTGATGCTCCAGATGGAGAAGTGAACACTGATCTCCCATCCAACGGGAGGACATTGTAGTGATACCTCCTTATCATTACTCATTTCATTCTTATTTCATCTCGTCCTTATTTCATATCATCCTTACTTATGTCTCGATGTAGTTGTTTGTGCCTTGGGGGTCCCAAAAGTTTCTAGCAATTTAATAATAAATTATACTGGTGCTATTATAATGGATTCTGAGTTTTGACACTTTGAATGGTTGAGATCTAATATTGAATGAAAAAGACTAAGAAATTGTCAAAAAACCACTGATTTATTGATAATTAGAAAGACCGGTTTCGGTTATTACACCATTGTCAATCTCTGATAAACTAAAACTAAATACAAAGTCCACTAGTACACTAATAGTACACTAGTACACTAATAGTCCAAAGTACACTAGATTATCAGAGATTGACAATGGTGTAATAACCGAAACCGGTCTTTCTAATTATCAATAAATCAGTGGTTTTTTGACAATTTCTTAGTCTTTTTCATTCAATATGAATAATTACCACAATATCAACTTCTCAACTACACAAAAAGAGATCTAATATCTAGTAGTTTCTAGTGATATTAACTCATACACTTCTACTGCAGTTGTTGGTGGATTATAGTGAGGTCCACGTTATAATGGCAGTGTTTGCTTGGCAATGGTATTGCTATCCTTGTCCATCATTCAACAAAGCGGATAGCGCTATCTTTTTCTATAGTGAGGTCCACGTCATAATGACAGTATTTGATAAACTTTGGTGTTGCTATCCTTGTCTATTATTCGACAAAGCAGGTAGTACTATCCTTTTCTTGCTCCACAACCATGTCAAATCCATTTTTGACAATGTGGAAAGATGATTAACCACGGCAGAGAATGCGGAACGCTGTTCTTTCATCTCAATCCACTGTCATTATAACGTGGATCTCACTATAGAAAAAGATAGAGCTATCCGCTTTGTTGAATGATAGACAAGGATAGCAATACCATTGCCAAGCAAACACTGCCATTATAGTGCAGTTTTGCTCTGTTGTCAGATTGTCTTCTAAAAATGTACAATTAATAATTTACTAACAAAAAATTTCATCTTAATCATGAAATTATTGAAAAATTCAATTCCTTGCTTGATAAAATATAATTGATTATTTTAAAAGAGAATGAACAGTTAATATTACATCACTAGACCTGTATCAGCTACCGTATATAGAAGACATTGACAACGACAGAGGATCGGCAACGTTGTTCTCCCATCTTTCTCCACTGCCATTAATACGTGGACCACACTATAGTACGAGGTGTTTGTAGTGATACCTCATAGTGCAGTGGAACTGTGCAGTTGTTGGAATTAGTAACGCCGTACCTTGGGATTCCAATCACTTCTAACAATTTTATAAATATTACTAGCAGGTAACCCGTGCTCCGCAAGGGTCTTTTTTGAAACTTGACGTAATGAAATCTAGAAGAATTCAAAATAGGCCTATAAGAATCCTCGTTGATGAAGAAGATATGCTGCATTTCAAGTAAATCAGTATGACCACCTTTCAATTAAAAAAAGAAGTTGGATTCAAAATGGCGGAAAAAATTTGGGTGTGACGGAAAACCTGTTTTTATCATTCGAAAATTATCCCCAATCATACCTATCTTCTAATTTCCCTTTTAAAAAGAAATCTCCTGCTGCTTCCATACAAACTGGAAGAATGACAAATAATTGAAAACTTGACAAACTGAAAACCCACCCTCGGTTAAGCAAGAATCTGTATGCTGAATTTCAAGTTAATCAGTCCAGTAGTTCTGACGTGATAATGCGTCAAACATAATTTCTCTATACTTTACACCTGTATAGGCTACGTTTATAATCCAGTTCTATCCTTTATTATAGTATAGAAGATGATACATGAATGGATGATCATTGTTAGTTTTATTAAAAGATAGAATAAGTTGAATAGTTTCCCTTTCAGAGGGATTTTGACAACCCACAGAACTCATTTTTCATTTGAAGATATAACGAAAAGGTGCATATGACCTTATTTTTTTGCTCAGCTTGCCAAAATACCCCTCATTCCAATATTAGAATTTTCGACTGACTGTACACTGAGTCAGTCATTCTATCAGGGCTCGAATAATTTTGAAATTTCAATTAAATGAAAATGGAAGAATATAATTTCTTCATGTAAATAACAACACCTTCATTCAAAGACATATTAAAACTGCATGCGTTTTCATATTGCCGATTCAGCATTGATGAAACTGTAGACGTTTATTTAGCAATTTGTCTCAAAAATTGTTCTAGCTGAAAAATTCATAATCGATGCCACGTGTAGGTCTAAACATTGCATCAGGAAAACGAAGTTTCAAAACTATGTTTTTCCGGTAGCAAGCAATATAGAGACAGATGTTCCTTTTTTAATTTCAACCATATGATTTGGTGATTTTTCAATGAAATCGAATGTACCATTAATGAAATTTGAACATTAATTCTGAAAAATCTAGGAGGAGAATTAAAATTTGGGCTTCCAGGTGCACGAGATTGATATTTAAGATCTATGTGCAAAATTTGGAGATCTAAATCATTCCCGTTTTTCCGGTATGCAATCCACAAGTTGACATGTTTTGATGCGAACAAAGAACACACGAACACACGAACACACAACCCTACTCTCTCTTATGATTATTTATTCATTATTTTTATACTGGA
The DNA here is from genome assembly GCF_014356525.2 of Nilaparvata lugens. NCBI lineage: Eukaryota > Metazoa > Arthropoda > Insecta > Hemiptera > Delphacidae > Nilaparvata > Nilaparvata lugens. The sequence goes on from NC_052504.1 coordinate 2,221,189, forward strand.
TACAATAACAAATCATATAAAGATGATTGGAAGAACACAGGCTTGGCCCAAAACTATTCCATCTCAAATTCTGATACATGCGCAAAAAAAGGGTTATGTTTCTTCTGTAAGAAGTTCAAGCTCAACTTTCGTCCAAAAATAAATATGAGATGCAAGTTTAAATTTAGAAAAATTAAAACACCAATTATGGTTAATATTACACTTAATTATCACTGCACATTGTATTAATTAAGTTATTTTATGAATTTTGAAGCCAAAAATACACACAAATTCTCACTGATGTTATCATAATGAATTACGAGCTTTCAGATTTAAAATTATGATCTAGCATCCGGTTAAAGGCTGTGTTGACATCTGATCATTCTCACTAAAATAGTCCGATGGAAATTGGAACAGATGAGTCCCGCCACCCTATTGTACCACACCCCGTACCGGTAAACGTTGTCAATGCGTCAGTTGAATTTAAAAAATATTAATCAACTAGCCGTCAGGCTCGCTTCGCTCGCCATATCCGTCTAGCAAGGGGCTCCGCCCCCTGGACCGCCGACTGGATCGTCCAAGGATGAGATCAGCACGCTCGCTTCGCTTGCCTGCATTTTCATTTGAGCATTTTTATCATAATGTTAGGACAATCCAGTCGGGGTCAAGGGGGCGGTGCCCCCTGGCTACGGATAGGCGAGCGAAGCGAGCCTGACGGATAGTAATATAATATTCCTAGGATTGAAAGTAGCAGTGCCCAATCAATTTTTCCGCGATAATGTATTTAAATCTTCAACTTGGTGCCAACCTAACAAAGTCAACTCAACTTAATGCCAACCTGACAAAATTATTAATTTAGTTCCAGTTAACAAATGTTTCGAAGAGGTACTCTATCTAGATTATAGTTCTATAGTACATATGATATGGAAATTTCAATTATAATTAAGATATTGGGAGAAGAAGAATATACATGCCAAAAGACGAACTTTAAACCCTTACAAACAACCCTTACAGTTGAAATATTGCCAAAAGATTCTTAGTGCGCCTCTAAAGGGCCACTGAACATACCTACCAAATTTGAACGTTTTTGGTCCGGTAGATTTTTAGTTAGCGAGTGAGTGAGTGGTGAGTGAGTCAGTCAGTCAGTCAGTCAGTCAGTCAGTCAGTCAGTCAGTCAGTCAGTCAGTCAGTCAGTTTGTGAGTGAGTGCCATTTCGCTTTTATATATTTAGATCATGATTAAATGAGAATTAATAAATATCCACCTGACGTGAATAATTAGAGTTGATACTGTAGTTCACAACTTAAGAAAATTTATAATCAGGTGTGAACAACGTTGATCAACTCTCATTTGGCAACGTTGATCAACTCTTATTTGGCAACCTTAATCAACTCTTATTCGACAACGTTGATCCACTCTTATTTGACAACGTTGATCAACTCTTATTTGGCAACCTTAATCAACTCTCATTTGACAACGTTGATCTACTCTTATTTGACAACGTTGATCAACTCTCATTTGACAGCGTTGATCAACTCTCATTTGGCACGTTGATCTACTCTTATTTTACAACGTTGATCAACTCTTATTTGACAACGTTGATCAACTCTAATATCGTTAGTTAGCAAAAAAATTCGGTTCTTATTATCTACCAAAGAATGTTGATCTTAATAATATGAAACAATGGATGTATTTAACTGATCCAAACTTACTTCATGATTTCCCTCCCACTTCAAAAAATAAATTCAAATTTTGGTATGAATATAATGTTGAATCCACCTGATAAGAGAATTTTTTAACACCTATGTAATGTCCAACATTCCTTCTAAAATAAATTATAAACTGGAACTGAAAAATGCTCAGATTTGTAATTCAATCGAGAATACAATTTATTTGTTGAAATTCATTTTCAAATTAATAAAAAAACCTGTAAAAGGTACTGAGCTTAA
>NC_052504.1:2223216-2238216 GCF_014356525.2 Nilaparvata lugens
CCGAAACCGGTCTTTCTAACTACTAATAAAGTCTGAGGTTTTTGACAATTTCGTAGTCTTTTTCATTTAATATAGTTCAATGATTTCTATGATTTATTCTATCCCCCTATTCCTTAAGGGACAGAGTTGCCTTGATATCCCTTATAAGGATTCAATTTGCAACTAGTGGACAAGTGTTTTAGTGATTATTGATTGATGTCGGAATGGTAACTAAGGAGCCATCTTGTACTCGTTATCAAGGGTGATCGGAATACCACAAAACCCTTCGAGTTAGTTGACTTCTCCCTCCCTCCCTCCTCATTTAGGCGAAACAAAAGTTTTTGTTTCTCTCCTACTTCTCCGCAGCTTCCTCCTCATTGTACTCCTCCTCCTCCTCAAATCGTCCGATCAACGTCTTCCTCCTCCGACTTCTCTCCTTGTCATCCACCACTCCTCCTCATCATCACACTCATCCTAGCTCCTTTCCTTCTCCTCCTCCACCACTCTATCCTCCTCCTCCTCCTCCTTCTCCTTCTCCTCCTCCTCCTACTCCTTCTCCTCCCTCTCCTCCTCCACCTTCTCCTCCTTCTCCTCTTCATACTCCTCCCACTCCTCCACCTCCTCCTCCTCCTCCTCTTTTTCTACCTCCTCCTCCTCCTCCTCCTCCTCCAGTTCCACCTCCTCATCCTACTTCTCCTCCTCTCTCCCCACCCCCCTCTCTATTTGTTTGAGAGTTAGTGGGAGGATATTTTTAATGTTCTTCCCAAAGAAGGGACATTGATATGTCCAAAGCTCTGCCAATTATGTAGATGCATAACAATATGATTATTATCTATAGTTATTATATTACAAATTGCTTTTTCATATCATATACAGTTCAATATTATTTTCTTAGTCTATATTATGTAATTCATCTATAATTTTGCTGTATTGTAAGCTATTGTATATAAGTGTATAAGCCAGTATATATTGTAATCTACATAAATAAAGTATTCAATCAATCAATCAATCAACCCCCCCTCCTCCCTCTCTCCCTCCTCCTCTGACTCCTCCGCCACACATTTTTCGCTTCTACTCCTTTATCTTCTTTAAATTCAACCTCCCAGATCCTTGTCACTCCTAGTATTTTGAGGTGCATGTTATAATGGCAGTGGAGAACTGCGTTCCGATTCTCTTCCTTGTCACTGCCTTTCCAACTGCCATTATAACGTGGACCTCACTATTAATAGACAGGTTCACTTTGGAATGTCAGAATTATTGTTCTTTCATCCAAGGTACTTCTTTTAGAGCGCACCCCTCTTATCGGTGTAGGCAACCCGCCTTACACAATTTATATTACCATATTGGTAATAGTACTATTATTACTATGGGTAATATAGTTACTGTAGTAGAAATGACACTATAGTGAGTTCCACGTTTCAATGGCAGTGGAGCAAGATAGTAGAACAGCTTGCCGATTCTCTGCCTTGCCACTGCCTTCTCTAGAGCATAGCTGATACCGCGGTACATCTGATGTGATATCAACTGTCCATACTTGTTGAGAATGATCTCAAATTATACTTTATTCGTCTATAAATTGTATCTTAAATCACAAGGACGGGAAGGGCCCTTTCGCGGTGAGAATGATGTTTCTAGTTGAGGCGTTAGCCGAGACTAGAATTTCATTTGAGTACTACAAAAGACATTCACGTCCAAGTAACGTACACTATTTTTTGTCTTAATAATCCAGAAAAGAATAATTGAGAAACATGAAACATTACCCGCTTGTGCTGATATTACTACATGCATTCTATAAACATAACCTTGTTTACAAGTTTCTAATCAGGAATATCTTGATTGTAGTTGACAAAACTTCCATCTGGAGCGCTAAAAGGCAGTTTTCGTACCAGTTTTGCTGTTCCAAATTCGGCTCACTTGACTGTAAAGAAAACATACGATTTATAACAGACAGTATAGTATGCTGTAATGAGAATCATATGCTTATTTGTTTTACAATCAGCTGTTTACTGGCTTAATTCATGGATGTAAAATAGCTAAAAGTGAATGAATATGACAAAAATATATAAATATTACAATGAGTTGATAACAAATTTTCATATTTGCAAATGAATATTTCATTTAACATTTCTCGTTTCCTTTTCTTGAATTTTCAACCTCTTGTTTCCCTACATTATATTTTCCAAACTACATCCAAACATTCTCTCCTCAATCTTTTCTCCTGCGTCTCTCTCTCACTCTTCCTTCTTATTTCAATTCCTTTTTTGTTCTATTCCTTTCTTTATTCATCCATCTTATGAAATGAGAAGATGATATCATATGATAATTCATATGATATCCTTGTCGAGTATTTCGTCAGTTATTCGTTGAAATTAATTATTGTTGAATCCTACGCTGATTTATGTTATTATCATAGAAGGTGATTGATTGATTGATTGATTGGTATATGCCTTTATTGGGGCGTAGTTTGGACTCCTGGTCCTCTCTGCCACACAACCCCAAAGTGCGTACAAACTCAAGCACCACGAACACGGGCATTTCACTTTTCAGTAGCTGATGCAACGCTTATACAATTCAACTCAATACATTACAAAATCGTCATTTAATATAATTATAATGAAGAACATATTCAAATGAAATCAATCAAATCAAAACTTTCATTCACAATACAAACAGTTTAGGGTCCTGCCAAACCCAAAGGTTTTCCGGCGGGTGCCCAGTTACAGGAAAAAATGAGTTACAAAAGACAAATAAACTTAGACAAAATAAATATTACACTTCAAATATTTCAAGTAAAAATGAAAGAAAACTGATACAGAATAATGATTATAAATATGATATCTGTATTTATCATGTATTTCTAGTTATTCATTTATATAAAAACATATTTTCTTCTCTCAGATCCTGTTTCACTTCATTTTCTCCCACTGCAGAATTCTATCTCTCTATCCGGTTGTCTCCTTCTCCTCTTTTTACACCTCCACCTCCTCCTACTCCTCCTCATCCTCCTCCCCTCCTGCACGTTCTCTTCGAACCTCTTTAAGAACCTTGAATATCCATGCACTGCCCTATAGACTGCCCTAGCATTCAGATCATCAACTTATAATAATAATAACCTTAAATAACAATTTTAGCCAAAGTCTTTCGAAACTTTCATTACATTAAAATTCCTTCTTCTCTCCAGTCAATAATTCACTATTCAATGTAGATGATGTTGATATATTATGATGTACAAATATTGTAATTTACATAAATGATGAAATTAATCAGACAAATAAAAATTCAATCCAATGTCTTGTCTTTCACTCTTCCCTATACCTTCCTCTATCAATCTCTTCAAACTCAGTTTCCGAATCTTTTTATATACAATCTTTCTGCAGCCGATCAACAATCGAGGAAAGAGGGCCTATCCCCTCTCTCTTCTCTCCTACTGAATTGAACATTGGTTCCGGTTATTATTGTTCTTCTTCCCCTCCCCACCCTTCCAATCATCCCCCTTAATAGCTCTCAACAAGAAAAACTTATCCATTTATAAGTTGCTGTCATCGTTCTTTCTCTCTAACTTTTTTTCTCTCTCTCTCTCTATCTATCACTCTCACTTTCTCACAAAATCTCTTACACTCTTTATCCCTCTCTCACTCTCTTCATCAGACTCTCTCTTTCAGTCAATCTCTCTTCCATTTGCTTCTCTATCACTCTCTTCCTATCTCACACACCTTTTCTAATACTCTCTCTCTTCCACTCTCTTCAACAGACTTTTTCTCTGTCAATCATTTTTTCTCTTTCTTCCATTTTTTCTCTCTCACTCTATTTCTCTCTCACACACTTTTTTCTCATACTTACTCTCTCTTTCACACTCTCTCACTCTCACTCTCTTCATCAGACTCTCTCTTTCATTTTCTTCTCTCTCACTCTCTTTCTATCTCACACACCCTCTCTGATACTCTCTCTCTTTCACTCTCTTTATCAGATTCTTCCTCTATCAATCTCTCTTCCTCTCTCTTTCATTTTCTTCTCTCTCACACACCCTTCCTCATACTCACTCATTCTCTCTCAAACTCTCTCACACACTTTTTCCCTCTCTATCACTCTATTTATCAGACTCTCTCTCTCTGTTAATCTCTCTTTTATTTCCTTCTCTCTCACTCTCTTTCTCTGTCTCTTTCTCACACACCCTTTCTCATACTTACTCTCTCACACACTATTTCTCTCTCTTTCACTCTCTTTATCAGTCTTTCTCTTTCAATCTCAATTTCTCTCTCTCACACACACACTCACACTCTCTCTCTGTTCCACTCTCTTCATCAGACTCTCCCTCTCTCTACCAATCCCTCTTTTTCTCTCCCTCTCACACACTCACCCTCACTCTCTGTCAATCTCTCTTTCACTCTCTCTCTCTGTTTCACTCTCTCCATCTGTCAATCTCTCTTTCACTCTCTCTCTCTGTTTCACTCTCTCCATCTGTCAGTCTCTCTTCACTCTCTCTCTCTCTCTCTGTCTCACTCTCTCCATCTGTCAATCTCTTTCACTCTCTCTTTCCCCTCCCTTTCTCTCTATTGTCTTGTGCCCCAAAAAGTATGAAGCGAAAACTCATCTCTTTTTTCTTCCAGCTTCCGTCTCACTCCCCTTTTTTCGTAGCGCCAATAAGCTGGTCTTTTGCAGCAAGAAAAAAGCGCGGGAAAACGCAGACAATTGCGCGGGAAACCGGCAACAGCGACTTGGTTATTAAGTCAATAAAAGTCGGCGACTGAAATCGATTTCAACTTTCCTTTGTGTTACTGAGTGGCTTTTTACATTCTAAGAAACCTGAAAAGAGATTGTCAAGTCGGAAAGTTGTATTTTTGAGGAAACTCATTATCCTTATTATCTACTCACTCACTCACTCCTATAGTGAGGTCCACAATTATAATGGCAGTAGAGGAAGATAGAAGAACAACGTTGCCGATCCTCTGTGTTTTCAATGGCTTCTATAGACGGTAGCTGATACAGGTTTTTTGATGTAATAGGCTTATTAACTGTTCATTCTCGTTTGAAATAATCAATCATATATTATACTAGTAGTTCTGTGAACAGTAGACCTCACGCAGTATTCTCATCCACAAGTACCTGTTGAAACGATGGACTTTACTAGCCGTCAGGCTCGCTTCGTTCGCCATATCCGTCTAGCCAGGGGGCTCCGCCCCCTGGACCCCCCACTGGATCATCCAAGAATGAGATCAGCAGGCTCGCTTCGCTCGCCTGCATTTTCATTTGAGCATTTTTAACATATGTTAGGACAATCCAGTCGGGGATCCAGACTAAACGTCTAGCTAAACGGATATGGCGAGCGAAGCGAACCTGACTGCTAGAAATATAATATTCCCAGGATTGAAGTAGCAGTGCCCAATAAATTTTTCCGCGATAATGCATTAAAATCTTCAACTTGGTGCCAACCTAATAAAGTCAACTCAACTTAATGCCAACCTGACAAAATTATTAATTTAGTTGCCAGTTAACAACTGTTTCGAAGATTAACAACTTTATCTAGATTATAGTTCTATAGTAACATATGATATGGAAATTTCAATTATAATTAAGAGATTGGGAGAAGAAGAATATACATGCTAAAAGACGAACTTTAAACCCTTAAAACAACCCTTGGAGTTGAAATATTGCCAAAAGATTTCCTAGTGCGCCTCTAAAGGGCCAACTGAACATACCTACCAAATTTGAACGTTTTTGGTCCGATAGATTTTTAGTTATGCGAGTGAGTGAGTGAGTGAGTGAGTGAGTGAGTCAGTCAGTCAGTCAGTCAGTGAGTGAGTGCCATTTCGCTTTATATATATATAGATGGAAATACAGCAATAGACTGGCTTCTCCACACATCTGTGTAATTACCTGTCAGCTGATTTATGATGAATAATTATATAGTCATTTTCACTCAACAATATTGGCGTCGAAGGAGGCTCCTTTTTCTTTTCATATTATCCTTGAAATGCAGAATTTCCAAAAACCTTGTATATACGTTGATGCGCAATTAAAAAAGGTACATACCTGTCAATTTCATGGAAATCTATCACTTCGATTCGCCGTAGATGCGCAACAAATAACATTTTAACATTTTAACATTCAAACATTAAGAAAAATGCCAAACCGTCGACTTGAATCTTAGACCTCACTTCGCTCGGCCAATTATTTAGCAAGAAATTATATTTCTCAATAATTGAATAATGAATTTTCATAATAGCGATTCAATATTTTGTCAATTCATTATCAATTCTACATTGTTGAAAGACCATCTGGCAACAGAGCAAAGCGAGAAAGAGATAGCGCTATCCGCTTTGTTGAATGATAGACAAGGATACCATTGATAATCAAACACTGCCATTATAACGTGGACCTCACTATAGAAGACGCTACAGACCGATGTGACGCTTGGCCTCCTCAACAAAACCTCTCCATACAATTCGATCCACTGCCTGCATCTTCCAATTACACACCCCTAGGATCTGCGAATCTTTTTACTTTCCTTGCCCTACTACCATAGGTAAGGAAAGTATTGCTTTCCAAAAAAATTAAGGTACCCCAATTTCAAGTTTTCTATACGTTTCAAGGTCCCCTGAGTCCAAAAACATGATTTTTGGGTGTTGGTCTGTGTGTGTGTGTGTGTATGTGTGTGTGTGTGTGTGTGTGTGTGTGTGTGTGTATGTGTGTATGTCTGTGAACACGATAACTCCATTCCTAATTAACCGATTGACTTGAAATTTTAAACTTAAGGTCCTTATACCATGAGGACCTGACAATAAGAAATTCAATAGAATTCAATTCAAGATGGCGGAAAAAATGGCGGATAATTACTAAAAAACCATGTTTTTCACGATTTTCTCAAAAATTACTCGACTGATTTATTTCAAATTCATACTCTGTATAGTTATTCATCAGCTCCATCAACTGGCATGAGTCTCCTTTCTGGGAAACTAATGGGGGGTTCACCCCATCCTTGAGAAATGGACTTTGTAACCTCCTTCTCGTGCATGAGGTAGGTAGGTAGAGCAGTCTATAAAAATAACACATAGTCGAGATATTTCATCTGTAGAATAGCTGTTTTGACGACTTTCAAATAATCATCGGATTTCACAATTTACACAAAGGAAAAAGTACTCTGAAAACAAAATTATATACACACATATACAGTAGTCTGATCGTAGTTTCAAATAATTATGTTGCCGCCAATCGTCATTATGTTATTTCTCTAAATTATTGTCATTTAAGAATGAGACTCCCAGTTCAATGAGCAAGGAAAGTTGTGTGAGTGTACCACACCAGATTTTTCTATATCATAATCGTTATAATTGAAAAGTACCCAAGTTTTTGCCGAACTAATGACAGGTAACGGAAGGTTCACGTTATAATTATTACAGTATTCAATGAATATTGGTGTTGCTATCCTTGTTTAACATTCGTCGAAGCAGATAGTGTCATTCTCTTCCATGTCCGCAACGTTGCCAGAGCAATAAGTTTTTGTTTCGACATAATTCAACATCGTTATAATTCAAAATACAAAAAGTTTTTACCAAAGTAATAACAGCTTTATAGTGAGGTCCATTGCTAAAAGTCGGTGTTGCTATCCTTGTCTATCAATCGACGAAGCAGATAGTGCTATCCTTCTCTAGCTTCACAACGTTGCCAGATCGTCTTCTAACAATGGAGAAATATCATTGATTAACATAATATTCGACGACAATTTCATTAACGAATAAAATATAGTCAATCATTTCCGATATGAACGAACAGTTTATATCACATCAGATATACCTGATATCAGCTATCCTCTTGAATAGGCATTGGCAAGGTAGAGAATCGGAAACGCTGTTCTATTTTTCTCCACTGCCAATATATTTCGAAATTCACTATAGTAATGTATAATGATTTTCATTCTATTTCAATCTATATATATAAAAGCGAAATGGCACTCACTCACTGACTGACTGACTGACTGACTGACTGACTCACTCGCATAACTAAAAATCTACCGGACCAAAAACGTTCAAATTTGGTTGGTATGTTCAGTTGGCCCTTTAGAGGCGCACTAAGAAATCTTTCGGCAATATTTTGACTCTAAGGGTTGTTTTTAAGGGTTTAAAGTTCGTCTTTTAGCATGTATATTCTTCTTCTCCCAATCTCTTAATTATAATTGAAATTTCCATATCATATGTTACCTCTTCGAAACAGTTGTTAACTGGCAAAAAATTAATAATTTTGTCATGTTGGCATTAAGTTGAGTTGACTTTGTTAGGTTGGCACCAAGTTGAAGATTTAAATGCATTTATCGCGGAAAAATTGATCAAGCACTGCTTCTTCAATCCTGGGAATATTATATTACCAGCAGTCAGGCTCGCTTCGCTCGCCATATCCGTTTAGCCAGCCGTTTAGTCTGGACCCCCGACAGGATTGTCCTAATATATGATAAAAATACCCAAATGAAAAATGCAGGCGAGTGAAGCGAGCCTGCTGATCCCATTCTTAGATGATCCAGTCGGGGGTCCAGGGGGCGGAGCCCCCTTGCTAGAAGGATATGGCGAGCGAAGCGAGCCTGACGGCTAGTATATACTATTTTCCAACTAATATCATGTTAACTATTTATTATGTGATTGAACAGCAATTGGAAAATGAACAATTTCAATTCATACATCATCAAAAAGTATATTTCATTGAAGGAGAAAATAATTGATGAATTTCAATAAGATCGAACAGTGAATATTCCATCATATTATGTATACTAGTATCAGCTGTCCTCCATATAATTCAGAAACAGGAGAGAGAATCGACAACACTGTTCCCCTATCTTTCTCCACTATGATAACAAGGTTGATCAACCTTGGGAATCATAATCATTTATGATAACCTTTGGTTGATCATAACAAGGGTAGAAAATTACATGTCATAGAATTATTACAACATAAAAATTTACTTTAAATCAACTGGAATTAATCGATTTCTTCCAGGGGGTGCTTCTAAAGGCAGTGTTTTTCTATGACGTCACCTCCTTGCACTATTGTGTTCTCTGTGTTTATTATTGATTGTCACGATTCAATGTTGTGAAGCTTGTCTTTCACATGCAACTACTTGAATAAATGAAATTTGATTTGATTTGATCTCACCACAGTGAAAGCCTCAGTAAAAAACAACAAACAACGTTTCAACTCAGATATTGCGACTTCACCTAGAAACAAACTGCAATCCTATCCTCTATAGAAGGCAGTCACAAGGCAGCAAAACGACAACGCAGTTCTCCTATCCCTCTCCACTACCATTATATTATTCTATAACGTGAATTTCGCTATAGTAGAAGCTTCAGAAGAAAACAACAAACAATATTTCAGAAAAATTATCGTGACTTCTCCCAGAAACAAACTGCAATCTAATCCTCTATAGAAGACAGTGACAAGGCAGAGAATCGACAACGTTGTTCTCCCATCTTTTTCCACTGCCATTATAACGTGGACCTCACTCTAGTGTAAACCCCAGAAGGAAACAACAAACAAAACGTATAACGATTTCGCGACTTTTCCCAAAAACACACTGCAATAATCCAATCCAATCACTCCGAATTTTCCGGTTGCATGGTTCGAGTGTTCGGTCGAATTTGTTTGGATGTTTGGGCGTATCTACAAAGTATGCGGTGATCGGAGACCATTTATTGTTAACCCTAGACCCCTTCTTCACAGTCTTCTACCCCTAATCTCCATACCCCCAACTCCTAGCTCGCAACCCCAAGATGAGACGATTGATGTGAGGCCATCAGTAGTGCAGACCTCCTGCTAGAAGACGTGTAGACCCCGAAAGTGACTGAAATATATAGTGAGGTCCACGTTATAATGGCAGTGTTAGATTGATGGTATTGCTATCCTTGTCTATCATTCAACAAAGCGGATAGCGCTATCTCTCTCTCGCTTTGCTATGTTGCCAGATATTCAACAAAATATTCCATCTTAATATTGAGAAAATTCATCATGAAATTATTGAAAAATATAATTCATTGTTCAATAAAATATAATTGATTATTCAAAATGAGAATGAACAGTTGAAAAATCATTGAAAAACATTATGTTTCTATGTTTACATGAACAATACTCATGATTCAAGTGAAATCTATATATTATATAGGAATGAATGTCTGTTTGTGAGTTAGTTAGTTTGTTTGCTAATGATGTATTACTGTGGCAAAAGAAGGCTCTGAGAATGATTGGCATCCCATCCACTGAGTCTTGTAGGGATCACTGTACCGTGTCTATTCATTCTTGATTGTTTGCTTTTTGCTAAAGGTGATAAATTAATGCAAAGAAGCGATATAGTCACATCACAAGAAATAGGAATCAGCTGCAGGTAACGCAGGCTAGATTGACTAAGACTCAAATGAACATTGAGTATATGAGTATAAAATTATTTAATAAGTTACCATTAGATGCTGGAGATGTTAGTTTTAGAAAATTTAAAACTATAATGTACAAGTTCCTGAAATCCAAACCACTATATTTACTCCAAGAATGGGATGATTTGAGTATAGAGAGCCTTTCTCTTTTATGATTTATTCCACTGTTTAAATATATTCATAGGCTATATCTATTCATGTATCATTTATGTATAGAACTCATTTTTTGTTGAAGTTTATTGTGATATGTGTTCCGACTCCATATTGACTTCTGTGAAACGCTTTATTTAGTATTTGTCTGTGTGACTGTTGTATGTTTTATGTTTCCTGATGACTATGTCTATTGCACTATGTGTTTAACGACAATAAAGAATTCAATTTGTTAGTTCGTTTGTTCCCTATAGACTCAAGAACTACTTGACAGAACGGCATGAAACTTTGGGAATACGTTGTGTGAATATTGGGGATGGTTTCTGACTAGACATTCTAATAGGAGACCAATAATAATTATATATCAATCCATTTTACAGACCTATGTTTCCGAAATTGTCGGCCGAGCGGCTAACGTAGAACGGGAATATTATCATGCTTCAAGATCATGTTGTGATAATATGATTAAGCATCTAAACTTAACAGCTGTGATAAACACGTCACTCTGTGATAAAATTGTTTACTGGTATTAAAACGGTAGTTTTAAGCACATAGAAGGTTCGTATTGAGATGTAGATTGTCAGATAAATTTCATGATTCACCAAATAAAGTCAAGTGTGACATGAGATACATCGACTTTTGGCGGTACGAAGTTCACCGGGTAAAGTAGTTTTTTTATATTTTTGGCGACTGTGAAGGAAGCTTTTTGTTTGGATTTGTTTCTCAAAATTAATCTACCTGATAAATTCAAAATTGTACTGGATACATTTTCACTTTCCTTGCCCAATTACCATAGGTAAGGAAAGTATTGCTTTCCGGAAAAAATTAAGGTACCCCAATTTTTAAATTTCTATACGTTTCAAGGTCCCCTGAGTCCAAAAAACTGGTTTTTGGGTATTGTTCTGTATGTGTGTGTGTGTGTGTGTGGTGTGTGTGTGTGTGTGTGTGTGTGTGTGTGTATGAGTGTATGTGCGTCTGTGTACACGATATCTCATCTCCCAAGAAACGGAATGACTTGTAAATGGGCCTAATTTGGAACTTAAGGTTCTTTCACTATAAGGATCCGACACGAACAATTTCGATCAAATGCAATTGAAGATGGCGGCTAAAACGGCGAGAATGTTGTTAAAAACAGGGTTTTTCGTGATTTTCTCGGAAACGGCTCCAACGATTTCGATCAAATTCATACCTGAAATAGTCATCGATAAGCTCTATCAACAGCCACAAGTCCCATATCTGTAAAAATTTCAGGAGCTCCGCCCCATCAATGCAGATAGATTCCCAATTATCAGGCTTCAGATACAATTGAAACAGAAAAATCAAGTGGAGTAGATTCAGCATGAAAATCTCTACAATTAATCTTCAGTAGCATTTTCACCTAAAATTGAAAATAAGCTTTAAATTCGAGAAAATGTGATTATTCAATTGCAAATTATTGTTGATTCTATTAAATCATTCACTATGAAGAGATAGCAGACTTCATGTGTGTCTCCAGCGTTATTGCCCTGTCACCAGCTGGCTCAAATCTTTGAATAGTAGACTTGAGATGTGCGGGAACACTAGCGTCAGGTGATCAATTTTTCATAACGGCAAGGAAAGTTGTGTGAGTGCGCCACACCAGATTTTTTGGACTCGAAATAGTGTGGGAATTAAGTTATCATTTTTACATAACCTCTAGACTGTGTATTCCAAATTAAGCAGGTTTAGAGCAGTTTTGGGCAAATGACTGTTGTTTTTACATGGATTGTATTTTTGAATATGAATAATTTTTATCCTCAGATGAATGGATAAACCTGTATCATTGACAAGACAGAGGATCGGCAACATTGATCTCCTATCATTTTCCACTGTCATTTTAACATGGATCTCACTGTAACAGATAACCCGTGCTTGGCAAGGGTCAAATCGAAACTTGATCAATTGAGAACATTGATCTACTGGTACCTTGAAGATTTCAAATAGGCCTATAACCATCCTTGGTGTTAAGGATCCATATAATATGCTAGATTGTAAATAAGGAAGTTGAATAGTTGAGACGTGATGATGCGTCATTTGTGAATATCCTATCCCATACGTGTACAAGCCAGTTCTTCCCTTTATTTTATCATAGACTAGCCGTCAGGCTCGCTTCGCTCGCCATATCCGTCCAGCCAGGAGGCTCCGCCCCCTGGACCCCAACTGGATCGTCCAAGAATGGGATCAGCAGGCTCGCTTCGCTCTCCTGCATTTTTCATTTGAGCATTCTTATCATATGTTAGGGCGATCCAGTCGGGGGTCCAGACTGAACGTCTGGCTAAACGGATATGGCGAGCGAAGCGAGGCTGACGGCTACTAATATATATTCCCAGGAATTGCTCTGATTGAAGTAGCAGTGCCCAATCAATTTTTCCGCGATAAATGCATTTCAATCTTCAACTTGGTGCCAACCTAACAAAGTCAACTCAACTTAATGCCACCTGACAAAATTATTAATTTTAGAACAACTGTTCCGAAGAGGTACTCTCTCTAGATTATAGTTCTATATTAACATATGGTATGGACATTTCAATTTATTATAATTAAGAGATTGGAATAAGAAGAATATACATGCTAAAAGACGAACTCTAAACACTTGAAAACCACCCTCAGAGTTTAAATTCTTCCAAATCCGTTCTTAGTGCGCCTCTAAAGGGCCAATTGAACATACCTACCAAATTTGAAAGTTTCTGGTCCGGTAGATTTTTAGTTCTGCGAGTGAGTGAGTCAGTCAGTGAGTGAGTGCCATTTCGCTTTTATATTTATATAGATAGATGAGAACCACTGACCGATTCTAGTGGAGCTGACTACAGATGACATACGATAAATGTTCGTTCAGTGCACCCTCGAAGAATGCGGGGATGTTGTCTTAAGGGTGGTAACCGCTGGTTTTGGGTGGAATGAATATGGTATAGGAGGATAGAAGGGGATAGAGGAGAGAAAGGATAAGGAATAGAGTGGAAGAAGATGGAAGGAAAAGAAAACCGTTAGTTTAGGAGAGATGAAGGAGGATAGAAGGATGTTGAGGGATGAAGGATATAGGAGAATAGACGAGGAAATAGAGAGGAATAAGATGTAAGGACATGTAACAGCTAATCACAGAAGAAGAAAAAGAAGGAGAAGAAGAAGAAGAGAAGAAGAGAGAGAAAGAAGTGAAGAAGAATGAGAAGAAGAGAAGAATAAGAAGAAGAAGGAAAAGAAGAAAAAGAAGAAGAAGAGAACGAAGAAGAAGGTAGGAAGGAGGTGGAGGAGAAGTGGAAAGAGAGTGAAAAAGAGGGATGGAGATGGAAGTGGACGAGGACGTACACAAGAAAGAGGAAGACAAGAAGAGGTAAAAAATAGAAGAGAAACAAGACGAAAAAAAGAGAGAAGATGATGATTGAAAGATGATATGAAGATGGAAAAGAAGATGGAAGTAAGAACAAGAAGATGGTAAAAAGGAAGATAAAGAAGAAGAAGAAAAAGGAAGAAGAAGAAGAAGAGGAAGGTAGAGAAGGAGGAGGAGGAGAAGAAGAAGAAGATGAAGAAGAAGAAGAAGAGGAAGAAGAGAAAGAAGAAAAAGAAGAAGAAGAAGAAGAGGAAGTATAAGAAGGTAGAAAAGGAGGTGTAGGAGAAGTGGAAAGAGAGTGAAAGGGAGGGATGGTGATGAAAGGGACGAGGACGTACCACAGAAAGAGGAAGACACGGAGAAGTACAAAAATAGAAGAGAAACAAGACGAAAAGAGAAAGAGGATGATTGGAAGATGATATGAAGATGGAAAAGAAGATGGAAGAATAAGAACAAGAAGATGGAAAAAAGGAACATGAAGAAGAAGAAGAAGAGGAAGAAGAAGAAGAAGAGGAAGTTAGAGAAGGAGGAGGAGAGAAAGACGGAGAAGAAGAAGAAGAAGAAGAAGAAGAAGAAGAAGAAGAAGAAGAAGAGTAAGAAGAGGAAGGGGGAAAAGAAGGTGGAGAAGGAGGTGGAGGAGAAGTGGGGAGAGAGTGAAAAAGAGGGATGGTGATGGAAGAGGACGAGGACGTACACAAGAAAGAGGAAGACAAGAAGAAGTACGAAAATAGAAGAGAAACAAGACGAGAAAGAGAGAAAGAGGATGATTGGAAGATGATATGAAGATGGTAAAGAAGATGGGAAAGAAGATGGAAGAATAAGAACAAGAAGATGGACGAAAGGAAGATGAACAGGAAGAAGAAGGAGAGGAAAAAAATGAAGGAGAAGAAGAGGAAAGTGGAGAAGAAGAAGAAGGTGGAGAAGAAGAAGAAGGTGGAGAAGAAGAAGAAGAAGAAGAAGTAGTGGAGAAGACATCGTTGAATGCATGAATAAGTTTCCGGCTGCCTACGACAAAATCCCACCGCTTCGTAGTTTTCGAGGCGAAATTCTTGCTGAGTTCAGCAGAATATATTTGAGCTGTGGAGGCGGCGAGCGGTGGAGGTCGACGCTCTTGGCAGCT
>NC_052504.1:2240716-2278216 GCF_014356525.2 Nilaparvata lugens
AGTAATATATTAAAAAATCAGATCTACAATATAAATATTGCATGCACCAATGTATATAGTGACTGGACTAGCTTCTCCATAGAAAAATGATAGCATAAGTAGATATTCCATGATATAGGTAGTTTGTGTTTCATATTTTAAGCTGATTTATTGTTACCTAAAGCCAATAATACAATACTATCGGCAACTGTCTATTATCAGTGTGTTGTTGATTGATTGATTGATTGATTGAGTACTTAATTTATGTAGATTACAATATATACTGGCTTATACACTTATATACAAATAGCTCACAATACAGCAAAATTATAGATGAATTTACAAAATATAGACTAAGAAAATAATTATTGAACTGTATATGATATGAAAAAGCATTTGTAATATAATAACTAGATAATAATCATATTGTTATGCATCTACATAAATTGGCGGAGCTTTGGACATATCAATGTCCATTCTTTGGGAAGAATATTAAAAATATCCTCCCCACTAACTCTCTACCAAAAGAAGAAAGTTGAACAGAAAGAACAGTTGAACAGAAGAAAGAAAGAACAAAGAAAGTTGTTGGGAGTGTGAGAGTGCAAGAACGGCACAGTATGAGAGACTTTCTGCGTTATCTAGCTTAACAAAAAAAAAAAAAAAAAACACTATAATGAGGTCTACTTTGAAATGACAGTGGAAAACGATTGGACAACAGGGTTGCCAATTCTCTGCCTTGCCCCTCATTCTATAAAAAATAGCTGGTACCGGTATATCCGATCTAATTCTTCCACTGCTAACTGTTAATATTCGTTAATTACACTTTATTCACCAAGAAAATAATATTTTCAATGAGTAATCTTATATGGTTCTTATTTGCGTAGATTAGAGACCTGATTTCAAACTTTTTTTTCGTCTCCTTAAAAACAAGGTATATTGAAATACTCCCCTTCACCCTGGCACCACAGATATATTCCCCAATAAAATATTTTCATCATTTAGATGAGATATTCTGTTAATTAATTAATATCGGGGCATCGAGCTTCGCTCGTTATTCATTTATTGAAAAATAGAGCACAATTCAGTGAGAGATCACATTTCTAAAATTCTAAAAGTTATTTTAATTACTATTTTTTCCGTTGATAGCTTTCATCTTATTCTTTATTTTTTGTATGACTTTTATTTTTGTTTCTCAATGCCGTGTATTTCCTAGTTATAATTACTGGATACATTATGTAAGGAATTCGATAAACAAATTGTTTTTTTCTAAGAGAGTTTCCAGGGTATGCAGCAACTCCTCCATGCGTACAGAGAAGCTTCCCTTGCAGGAGAGTATTTATTGTGAAGAGAATTAAATGTATATAATATTCTTCAAAGTGATTGGGGAAGAACTAACAGGTACAGCCCAAGACTTTGTCCTCCCCTAATTTTTTATTTATTAACTAGAAATGAACCAAAAAGTAGGAGGTACAATTTTCAGTCCGAATATTTGAAAACAGAAAAATTCCAATTGAGATTGTTTGCAAACCAAATTGAATAACAAAATAACACTCACTAATCAATTAAAACTGTAAAATAATGTTGACTTTGAATATCATGATATACTCTTATTTAGAATGATATACTATGTTATGTCAACAAATTAGATTATTTTGATCAAGTCGATTAAAATGTCGATCTAATTTTTCTCGTGAGATAAGCTGATTGATTACACAGCTGATCTCCCACACAGGCACACGCATCTTCTGTAATCGACAGACGACGAAATTATCATCTGTTTTTTCAAGGATGAATAATTATTATCCTTTTCATGTCCTTCAGCGAGTTTTCCTAGGGATGAGACCTAGAGTAATCGAATTTCTATATAATAAATCTACTATGTTCCAAATTTCGTGAGAATCGTTAGAGCCGTTTTGGAGATCTGTTTGACATGAATAACCATATATAAATATAAATCACCATATTAAGATATAAATACAGAGATTGCTCGCTCAATATAATATGATATTTCTACATTGTTGAATAAGATCTGGCAACGTTGTAGGATAGCACTATCTGTATTGTCGAATGATAGACAAGGATAACAGCACCAATGTTAATCAAATACTGCCATTATAACGTGGACCTCACTATAGGCATACATAACAGGTAATACAGATGGAACTGAGAATTGAACACGTTTACAGGAATGATTTGAATGAGTGACAAGCTGTATGTTCACACAATCAGTCCTCGAACTCCCTCACAATTCCCCTCCATTCCTCAATTCTCCACTCAGTCCTCGTCCTCCAGCTCCTTCTCCTCCTCCTCCTCCTCCTCCTCCTCCTCCTCCTCCTCCTTATCCTCCTCTTCATCGCAATCCATGATAGCTGTCCTCATTTGAATGCAAAACCACAGTTCGTAGCAGGAATCCATTAAAGCCCGACAGGTGAACCAAACTCGATAATACGGCCGCAAAAACACCGTTACATCTGCAGATCATCCATGTAACAGGATTGAAACTCAATAATGCCCCAAGAGATATCCGCAGAGAGTCTACAGATCATGGACGTAACGTATCTGTAATAGAAAAATATGTTTCGGATAGTTGTTGGTATAATTGAATCAGGATGTTTTTCAAGTGGGTAATATTGATAACACTGTTACTTCTGCAGATCATCCATGTAACAGGATTGAAACCCAATAATGCCCCGAAAGATATCTGCAGAGAGTCTACAGATCATGGACGTAACGTATCTGTAATAGAAAAATATGTTTCGGATAGTTGTTGTATAATTGAATCAGGATGTTTTTCAAGTGGGTAATATTGATAACACTGTTACTTCTGCAGATCATCCATGTAACAGGATTGAAACCCAATAATGCCCCGAAAGATATCTGCAGAGAGTCTACAGATCATGGACGTAACGTATCTGTAATAGAAAAATATGTCTCGGATAGTTGTGGTATAATTGAATCAGGATGTTTTTCAAATGGGTAGTATCAATAACACCGTTGGCAGATCATCCATGTAACAGGATTGAAACACAATAATGCCCCGAAAGATATCTGCAGAGAGTCTACAGATCATGGACGTAACGTATCTGAAATAGAAAAATATGTTTCGGATAGTTGTTGGTATAATTTAATCAGATGTTTTTCAAGTGGGTAATATTGATAACACTGTTACTTCTGCAGATCATCCATGTAACAGGATTGAAACCCAATAATGCCCCGAGAGATATCTGCAGAGAGTCTACAGATCATGAACGTAACGTATCTGTAACAGAAAAATAATATATTTCGGATAGTTGATGGTATAATTTAATCAGGATGTTTTTCAAGTGGTTAATATTGATAACACTGTTACATTTGCAAATCATCCATGTAACAGGATTGAAACCCAATAATGCCCTGAGAGATATCCACAGAGAATCTACAGATCTTGGACGTAACGTATCTGTAACAGAAAAATATATTGTAGCTATAGTTTATGGTAATCGAATCAGAAGGTTTTTATAATGTGCACTACCAATAACACCGTCTGCAGAACATCCGTGTAACAGGATTGAAACTCTATGATACGCTGAGAGATATCCACAAAGTATCTACAGACCATTGTCGTAACGCATCTGTTACAGAATAAAATATGGATTGGATTAAATATATGAAATCAGTTGATGGTATGATTAAATTAGAGAGTTTCTCAAATGGGCACTTCAAAAATCACCGTTACATCTGCAGATCATCCATGTAACGGGATAGAAACCCAATAATGCCCTGAGAGATATCCACAGAGCATCTGCAGATTATGGACGTAATGTATCTGTAACAGAAAATTATATTTTAGCTATAGTTGATGGTAATCGAATCAGAAGGTTTTTAAAATGTGCACTACCAAAAACACCGTCAGCAGAACATCCGTGTAACAGGATTGAAACTCTATGATACGCTGAGAGATAACCACCGAGCTTCTGCAGACCATTGGCGTAACGAATCTGTAACAGAGAAAGATATTGGTCACAAAGACTAATTAGTTACGGGAGAGGACACAAAGTTTGAGCGATTTTAATTTTAATTAAAGATTGATAAAAAATCCTGTGTTTTAGCAAAAATATTAAGATGATCATAAAACCTGAACGGGATATGTTTCGTTTTCCTCACATCAAGGATGATGATACAAGTGCTCATCCTCCTGAATAGGAGAGAGTTTTGCTGATCCAATTGCAGAATCGAGCTCCTCGCATCAAGAAGACAGAGTTGATAATGATTCTATATCTACCGGAAAAATGGGAGAAAAAATGACCAATTTGCGTTTTTCAACATAGTTGAGGGGTCACAACTCCTGAACGGAGAAAAATTTTGCTAATCCGTTTGGAGATTTGTGTTCCTCGCATCAAAGAGCATGAGAAGGCCCAGTAAGTAATGATTTTTTTCACCCGAGAAAAAAGATAAATAATGTACTAACCGATTTGCATTTTTCAACATAGTTGAGAGGTTATATCTCCTGAACGGGGAAGAATTTTGTCAATCCGTTTGCAAATTCGTGCTCCCTGTGTTAAGGAGCATGAGAACGTACAGTTGGTAATGATTTTTCCCTTCCGTAAAAATGAGATAAATAAGGTACTGACCAATTTGCATTTCTCAACATAGTTGAGAGGTTATATCTCCTGAACGAGAATAGTTATTTGTGCAACTAGTGCGCAAAGTGACAGTTTGCTGCATCGAAAGAAACGTTTACGCCCGAGCCGTAGGCGAGGGCGGAATGGTTTCTTGAGTGCAGCAGAGGAACTTTGCGCACGTATTTCACATTATGTTTTTCCTACAGTTACCATTGGATATGAAAGTGGGTAATTATGGGTAAAATTGCCTGAAATGCATCAAATGTATATCTGTGTAATTTTATTATTAATAAATAAAATAGAATGTAGTATGTGTGTTTGAATGGCGGGGCGGCTGTGTGCTGTCAAATGCTGTCATCCACCACACTCCACCACCTCACGACTCTTATAACGTGCTAGACCCACAGTCACAGTTACCAACTTCATTTTGATTTTGCTGCACTGGTGCTCCATATAACCTACTAACTATTTTGCGTTGTCATGTTGCAAATCTGGAGTGCGGAAAAAATTTGTCCCGCACTAGAGCGGTAAAGTGATTCTTTGCGTTCTGTAATCAGTGCAGCAATGGCCACTTTTCAACGTAACTGTAGGAAAAGAATTTTCCTAATCCGTTTGCAGATTTGTGTTCATCGAATAAAGAAGCATAAGAAGATACAGTTGGTAATGATTTTTTTTCTCCCGAAAAAAAGAAAAATAAGGTACAGACCAATTTGCGTTCTTAACATATTTAAGAGGTTATTTCTCCTGAACGGGAAAGAATTCTGCCAATCTGTTTGCAGATTTGTGTTTATAGAATCAAGAAGCATAAGAAGGTACAGTTGGTAATGATTTTTTCCTCCCGAAAGAATGGGATAAATAAGATACTGACCAATTTGCATTTTTCAGTAAAGTTGAAAGGTTATATCTCCTGAACGGGGGAAAATTTCGCTAATTCGCTAGCAGATTCGTGTTCCTCGCCTCAAGGAGTATATGAAGAAACAGTTATAATGATTTCATTCCTCCGAAAATGATGAGAAAAAAATATACAGACGTATTGCATTTTTCCACATGGTTACGAGGTCAACCTAAACAAGAGAGATTTTTTTCGATTCGTGCTCCCCGCAATGCACAGCTTAAGAAGGTACAGTTGATAATGATTTTTATTCTCTCGAAAAAATGAGAAAAATAATATAGTAAACAATTTGCATTTTTCAACATAGTTAAGAGTTTATATCTCCTGAATGGGGGAGAATTTAGTCAATTCGATTGCAGATTGGTGTTTCCCGCTTCAAGGAGCATAAGAACGTACAGTTGGTGATGATACACTTTTTCCTAAAAATTTAGAAAGAAAAGGTACTGACCATTTTGCGTTTTCCAACGTAGTGAAGAGGTTATATCTCCTAAATGGGGAGGATTTCTGCTAATTCGTTTTCAGAACCGTGTTCCTCACATCGAGAATCATGAGAAGATTCATTTGATAATGATTTTATTTCTCCCGGAAAAATGAGGAAAATAAGGTACTGACCAATTTGCATTTTTCAACATATTTGATAGGTCATATCTCCTCAATTTAGATGAATCTTGCTGATCCGTTTACAGATTTGTGTTCCACACATCGAGGAGCGTAAGAACGTACAGCTGGTAATGATTTTTTTCTCCCAAAAAGATTAGAAAGATGAGGTACTGACCAATTTGCATTTTTAAACATATTTAAGAAGTTATATCTCCTGAACAGGAGCGAATTTTGCAAATCCGTTTTCAGATTTCTGTTCCACACATCGAGGTGCATAAGAACATACAGTTAGTTGGTAATGATTTTTTTTCTCCCGAAAAAATGAGGAATATAAGGTACTGACCAATTAGCATTTTTCAACATAGTTAAGAGGCTTTATCACCTGAACAAGAGAGAATTTCGCTAATCCGTTTGCAGATTTGTATTTCTCGCATCAAGGAGCATTAGAACGTACAGTTGGTAGTGACATTTTTCCCCCAAAAAAATGATCATGATAAGGTACAGACCAATTTGCATTTTCCAACATAGTTAATACGTTATATCTCCTGAACGAGAGGATATCTCGCTTATCTGTTTTCAGATTTTTGCTCCTCGCATCTGGAAGCATGAAACGTACAGTTGATAATGATTTAAATATTATCTCCTGAAAAAATTAGTAGAATAAGTTACCGACCAATTTGAATTTTTCAACATATTCACGAGGTCATATCTACTGAACGGGAGAGAATCTCGCTAATCCGTTTGAAAATTTGTGTTTCTCGCATCAAGGAGCATAAGGACGTACAGTTGGTAATGATTTTTTTCCCCGAAAAAATGAGAAAAATAAGGTAATAGCCATTTTGCATTTTTCAGCATATTTGAGAGGTTATATCTCCTGAACGGAAGAGAATTTCGCTAATCCGTTTGCAGATTTGTGTTCCACACATCAAGGAACATAAGAACGTACAGTTTATAATGATTTCTTTTCTCTCGAAAAATGAGAAAAATAAGTTTTCGCCACACTGCACAGAAACAGCTGTTTTCCAGTCCCTATGTAGATCTGAAAGACCTTGTTTGCAGACGACTCTCGTCTGACGTCAGAAAAGGGTTTCTTTTCCGGTCTAGGCCAGAAAGTGGTCTCTTTCCAGCCGGTCATGGAAGTCCATAGTTGATGAGTCATACGCTAGATCGGGCGAGTGTCCACTTTCTTCATTAGCTGAAGTCGCCACGATTTCAATTCGAGTTTCAAATCAAACTAATTCAGCATTCGCTTCACATCCGTTTTATTCAATTATTTATTGTTGATAAGCGCATTCCAAATTTTCAAAAATGCTTGAAGATGATGACGCCCGTGATATTCCAAGTGAAATTTTAAAAGAATCTGAAATCCTGACTGCAAATCTTCTACCACTAAAATCAAGAGATAGGTACGATAACAGATATTCTCTATTTATTTTGTCAGCAATACCTGTAGTGTGGCGAAAAATATCGTTCGCACCACGGGCAAAAATGTTTTTCCGGCTCTCAATCTTTTCTAGTACTCGGCCTACGGCCTCGGACTTGAAAACCGATTTCGAGTCGGAAAAGTCTCATTTCTGCTCTAGGTGCGAAATATACTATATTAACCATTTTGCATTTCCAACATATTTAAGAGGCTATATCTCCTGAACGGGGGAGAATTTCGCCAATCCGTTTGCAGATTTGTGTTCCTCACATCGAGAAGCATAAGAACGTACTAATGATTTTTTCCTCCCGAAAAAATGAGATAAATAAGATACTGACCAATTTGCATTTTTCAACATAGTTGAGAGGTTATATCTCCTGATCAGGAAATAATTTTTCTTAGTCGTTTGCTGATTTGTGTTCCTCTTATCAAGGAGCATAAGAACGTACAGTTGATAATAATTTTTTTTCGCAAAAAAATGATAAAATAAGGTACTGACCATTTTGCAATCTTCAACAGAGTTGAGAGGTTATATCTCCTGAACAGGGAAGAATTTGGTTGATCTTTTTGCAGATTCATGTTCTCCGTAATAAGGAGCATGAGAACGTTCAGTTGGTAATGATTTTTTCCCTCCCGAAAAAATGAGAAAAATGATGTCCCGACCAATTTTCGTTTTCAACATAGCTAAGGGGTTATTTCTCCGGAACGGGGAAGAATTTTACTAATCCGTTCGCAGATTCGAGTTCCTCGCACCAAGGAGCATAAGAAGGCACAATTGATAATAATCTGCTCCTCTAGAAAAATAATCTACTGACCAGTTTTCGTTTCTCAATATATTACGAGGTCATATCTCCTGAACGGAAATAATTTCGCTAATCCGTTTGCAGATCCTAGAGCCTCGCATCAAGGAGCATAAGGAGACATAGTTGATAAATTATCATGCCAGCAAGATAATAATAAACTCTTTTTTGCTCTCTCTATGTTCTTATATTTATCATCTCATCTGGTGTGCAGTTTGAAATCTTCTCCTCTCTCAGAGCCGCCTTACTTTTAGGAACAATCCAGGTCAATTGGATCGATTTCCATGACAATCTGAAACTCAGATCAAATCTGAGAGACTCGGTTTTAATTAAAGTGCAATAATTCCGAGAAGCTCAACTCGATTCGATGAGTTGATACTGTGCAAACGCTTGCGGTTATGGAAATAAACAGAAACAGTGTTGTCGAATTCATTCAATAGCTGAGTAACAGGTAAACCTGTCCAGTTGGCATTCCATGTATTCCAATCGTTCTGTTAGCTTAGTAAATGGAATTTCCACCGGCAAGTAAACATTCGATCGATTCGATCTCTCTCCCTTTGTCAATTATTGTTCTTTCTCCTACCCTCTCTTAAATACTCTCTCCCACTCGTTATATTACATACAATACAATCTCGCATCTTACATATAAACTCGCTTTTTGTCCCATTGTCAAATGTTCTTCCTTACACCCTCTGAACTCATATAAACTCCTTAGACCAGTTATAGAATAGACACGCTGGGAAGTCTAGCCTCTGAAGCCAACATCTACTGCCATATCTCCAAATCGTGACGTCATCATCGGATATAAAACTTTCAGATTATGTCTATATCAGAAGGATGTAAATTATTATTCATTAAAATGATAAACTCCAGCTGCGCTCCCTCTGAAATAGACACAATCTGCTATGGAAAACAATGTAAACAAACTCTACAGAAAAGTTTTCTATCTGATGCTGACGTCACGATTTGGAGATATACAGTAGATGTTGGTTTCATCGACTTTCAGTATGAATATAGAATAGGCCGTGTCTATTCTATAACTGGTCTAAGATAAACTCCACATACATAACCTCTGGACTGTTTATTTTCAAGGTTAAGTTTTAGGCGAATGCCTGTTGCTTTCACCTTCATTCAATCCATTGTCTGTCTATTGTCTGAACAGTGGAATTCTATATAGAAGTCTATATAGTGGGATTCACCTTATTATGGCAGTGTTCAATTTGCAATGGTATGGCTATTCATATTTATAATTCAACAAAGCAGATAGCGTCATCTCTTCGTTGCTTTGCTCTGTTGCCAGATCGTCCTTTAACAATATTGGATCAATAATTAATTAACAAAACATTCATTCTTTTTTATGAAAATTTATCGTGAAATCATTGAAAAATATAATTTCTTTCTTGATAGAAAATAATTTATCATTTTAAACGAGAATGAACAGTTTATATTACATCAATAAACCTGTATCAGCTACCGTCTATAGAAGGCATTGACAAAGACAGAGTATCGACAATGTTGTTCTCCTATCTTTCTCCACTGCCTTTATAACGTGGACCCAACTATAAGCATAGAGAAACGATAGCATAGGTAGATATCCCATGGTATAGGGCGTTTATGTCGCAACTTTTACTGTTATCTCAAGCCGATTACTGTCGATTATTGTAAACGTTCACTGTTTTGTTGGGGTGAGAGTATGAACGGCACAATTTGAGAGACTACCAGCGTCACACAGCTGCATGAGAGAGAACTATGTGAACTATCGGCTTGAGATAACAGTAAAAGTTGCGACATAAACGCCCTATACCATGGGAATCTACCTATGCTATCGTTTCTCTATGCTATAACTAAGGATAGACAGACTTCATAATACAGTCAAATATCAGTTAGAGTATCAACAGACCCAAGTCAATCCCCTGATACCCTCAACACTGTCTCAACTAAACCCATCTCAAACCAGGAATTAACTGTCTAGTGAAACGGTTGTCACTCAAGATTATTGTCAGATTCAGTTCAAATTGTCAGTATTGATAATTCCTATAGTGAGGTCCACGTTATATTGACAGTGGAGAAAGATACAACAACGTTGCCGAATAAAAATATCTATATTTTTATTCATTTATTCCATTGACAGTCACAAATAATAATTACAATAAAATATGATTGGGAGAGGACAACAGGCATAGCCCAAAACTGTCTTCTCCCAAATTTTTACAAACTAGTAGTTCTGTGAACAGTAGACCGCATGCAGTATTCTCATCCACAAGTACCTGTTTGAAACTATACACCTTATGGAAATACAGCAATAGACTGGCTTCTCCACACATCTGTGTAATCACTTTTCAGCTGATTTATGATGAATAATTCTATAGTCTGATTTTTACGGTAATATTAGCGTATGAAGGAGGCTCCTTTTCCCTTTTATATTACCCTTGAAATGCAAAGTTCTCAAAAACCTTGTATTTACGTCGACGCGCAATTATTAAAAAAGGAACATACCTGTCAAATTTCATGAAAATCTATTACCGCGTTTCGCCGTGAATGCGCAACATATAAACATTTAAACATTAAGAGAAATGCCAAACCGTCGACTTGAATCTTAGACCTCACTTCGCTCGGTCAATAATGACAGTGGAGAACGATACAACAACGTTGCCAAGCCTCTGTCTTTTCACGAATGAAAAATATCGATGTTTTTCATTTTCATGATTTATTTCATTGACAGTCACAAATCATAATTACAATAAAATATGATTGGGAGAAGACAACAGGCATAGCCCAAAACTGTATTCTCCCAAATTTTTACAAATAAAAGTTTCAAAAAAAATTAGGTTATGATTTTACTTTTCACTTAAAAAAGTCCAATTTCCACTTCAAAACTAATGACTAAACTGAAAATTTTGAATTTTGATAGTTTTTGAATCGATACTAAAAATTTCTTGACATCGATGGTAGTTCACCGACTCTCTTTTGCCATCGATATTGGTAGTATAACCAAATAACTTCATAGGAACATCGAGGATCGAACTCTCATCGACATTTTCTTACTACACCGGTTGAGTATTGGACTGATTAAGAGATCCTTAAGGTGTGTACAGATATACGCTCCGCAAACATTAGCAATTCACTTCCAATCAGCTCATTATATCTGTACAGAAACGGTAAGATACAGATATAAAAAGCTTGGCATCAGCTGATTGAAAGTGAATTGCTCATGTTTGCGGCGCGTAAATCTGTACGCACCTGTATAGCCCTACGTTATAATAATGACAGTGGAGAAAGATAGGCAAACAACGCTGCCGAACCTCTGTCTTGTCAATGCCTTCTATAGACGGTAGCTGATACAGGTTTATTGATGTTATATCAACTGTTCATTCTCGTTTAAAATAATCAATTATATTTTATCAAGCAAGAAAATATATTTTTCAATAATTTCACAATGAATTTTCATAAATGAGATGAAATATTTTTTTAATTGAATATCAATTCTACATTGTTGAAAGATGATCTGGCGAAACGAAAAGAGATAGCACTATCCGTTTTGTTGAATGATAGACAAGGATATACTGAGGTCTACGTTATAATGACAGTATTTGATCGACTTCGGTTTTGCTATCCTTGTCTATCATTTGGCAAAGCCAGTGGTACTATCCTCTTCCAGGTCCAAAACGATGACAATTATGTTTTTGACAGTGTAGAATAATAATTTATCAGTGCAGAGAATTGGCATCGCTATTCTTCTATCTTCATCCACTGCCATAATAACGTGAACCACACTATAGGTATTGTCTCCGGTAAGCATTAAGATCCATTCATATATTTTCAAGTCTATTTCTGGAAGGTCAGAATTGAATAGTATAGTTGATTAACCATCCAGCATATACCATGCAATATTAATTCTACATTGTTAAAAGACGATCTGGCAACTGAGCAAAGCGAGAAAGAGATAGCGCTATCTGTTTTGTTGAATGATAGACAAGGATAGTAATACCATTGCTAATCAAACATTGCCATTATAACGTGGACCTCACTGTGGATAAGTGAGACCGGAGACAGTGACAAGTTTTGATACAGTTGGTAACCTCGGTACACCTTGGAGGAGAGCACTTGGAGGTTTTGGGGCTGCGTGGTTATCCAGTTTGGGATGTTGGCGGTCTGTGGGGTTCCGCGGGGGGCGCAGGGCCCCCTGTTGGGGTGAAAAAGGGGGTAAATAAGGGGGGTGCCGCTAAGACGCAGCCTGGACCACCAGTAGAGCGGCTGACCAAAAGGGTGGTGTACTTGCTATTGATTTTGCCAAGGAGGAAGGAAGGAGAAAATTCCCGTCTTCTCCTTTGCCGCCTCCTTCTTCTTCCTCGTCCTCCTCCTCATTATCCCCTCCACGGCAGCTGTTGCCACCATATTTGCGCCACCACCCTTTTAATATACTGGCCGTGTGATACCCTATTCCACCTATTCTACCTTCTCAGCTACTCAGCATGTATATTCTTTTCTTCTCTTTTTCTTTCCCCTCTATTCTTCTTTCACTTCCTGTTCTCTCCTTCATTCTTCTCTTTATTTTGTCTTTGTGTTTCTCCATCAAAAGTATCTTCTAACACAATCATGCCGGAATTATCTATTCCTATTTCTTTTATATTTTTAAAGTTGTAAATCAAATTAAATAAAAATACTTTACGGAAATCATCACTGATAACTGGAAAATACTGTATTATCTTCATACTGATGAGAATATTTGATATAAATATTTGAATATTTATGGTGACATATACTGGTATTTATGAAACACTGATAAAACTCTGTATTATTGTCTTAGTATATTACGATTTAAAATTATATTCAATTCATAATATATGTAGACTAATATATGTATTCATAATTCTGTATAATCTCCATGAGATCCATTATTCATCACCGTTTTTCAAACTCTTAGCCAACATTTCCATGAATAGGAAGAAGAATGGCCCATATGAATGAAACCAGAGCAAATGCTCATAAGCAAGAGCATGGAGCATAAGGTTTTGCTCATGAGCAAA
Organism: Nilaparvata lugens; assembly: GCF_014356525.2. Taxonomy (NCBI): domain Eukaryota; kingdom Metazoa; phylum Arthropoda; class Insecta; order Hemiptera; family Delphacidae; genus Nilaparvata; species Nilaparvata lugens. The sequence continues at coordinate 2,254,039 of NC_052504.1, forward strand.
AGGTAGAAGCAAAAGCATTTGCTCATTTTTATATGAATAAGCTTTACCTTATACTCTTACCTTATGCTCCTGAACTCTGAAGCAAATGCTCACGTATTTTAAAGATTTTTCATCAGCTGATTCGCTTTTGTAGCCTTACTTTGTTTTTATAGCTCACGGAAGCGCTAAATATGCAAGTAGGGTGCACCGTTTGTGTTTGCGTCGTCTGCTCTGTTTTCTATTTATGAATAAAGTTTTAGGTTAGTTGAGTTTAGAATTTTGAAATAATAGCGTGAAAAAATGTCGTCTCTATAATAATCTTCAGCTTATAATATCAATAGCCTTCTTATAATCGTCTACACTCTCATCTTCTTAAATGCCCATTTCCTATTTTGTGATGGCTATCTTTAAAGCAAGTAGCTATCTTTTGTATTTATTCTTTTGTAGGGATGATGGTGATATATATCATGGTTGAATCTAAAAAAAGTTTTATAGTTCTCGACTATTGGTTGTGATCGTATCTGGTATAGTTTACGAATTAGTTGAGCCATTTCACTATGAGCAAAAAGTGATAAGCTGCTCTAGACTAGATTCACCTCGAGCAAACTTGAGCAAATGCTCTAGTTTATTCAAACAATTTTGAGCAAAAGCTTTTACTTTTGAGCAAATGCTCAAACTATTTTTTTTTTTTTTTGATGAGCATGAGCAAAAGGTTTTGCTCACGTTTATTCATATAAAATGAAGCAAATGCTCCATATATTTTAGAAGTATAAGCAAATGCTCAACTTTATTCATATGGCCCATTGAAGTTTTGGAATCATTCATTAGTTTCTTATCCTTATCTGTCATGAGACAAACAAGGTGTCTCTATTCTTCCCAGTAATCTATCTATGTTTCCCAGTTGTGTGTTGATAAGAAGGTTTATCACTTAGTGAAATATCCTCTCCAGAAAATCGACAATTATTTGTTGATAGACCGCCAATTCATGAAGTAACATTACAATATCATATTATCCCAGTTCAAATTGCATTGAATCTATATTCTCATTAGCGTAATGAATTTTCCATACTTTGTGGAATATGTTGAATAGTGTATAAGCCAGTATATGTATATTGTAACATACATGAATAAAGAACTCAGATCTAATCTACCAATCTAATTCTTTTTTCGAAATCTGTACCGTTGTCAAATTATGTGAGGGCCATGTAGAGATATAATCCCAATCATAGAAATGCTCCACCAATTCATGAAGAGATGTATATTTTTTGGTGAATGAAATATAATTATATTCGAGATAGAACTGATCACTGCGTGACATTGATACAGCATCATGATTCAATAGTAGATCAGATTTACAGGGATAACTTGAATCAGAGCTATCCACTATAGAAGGCGGTGGTGAATGGAAACAGACAACAATGCCTTCCTATCATTCCCATAGATTTGAATCTCCCTACAATGAATATAATACATCAGAAACTTTTCGTGATAATCTACTACCTTCTTCTACTTTATACTACTGTCTTATACTTTCTTTCATCTTTGATCCTTCTTCCACTTTCTACTACTTTTTCTTCCGCTTTCTTCCATCCTCATCTTTGATTCTTCTTCTTCTTCTTCTCATACCTTTTCATCTTTTCATCCCCTCATATGCGATGCTCATCTGAGCAGCAGATATATTCTTCGCAGCATTCATTTCAGGGCGAGCGAGCTCCTTCATTACTTAAATCTCCCATCTCCCATCCCTGTTTTTTTACAGCCAACTCGTATTTCCTATCTCTGTTCTTTTTTACAGCCACTAAACCAACACAGCACATTAGGCTGGTAACGAGATGCTTTCCATAGGCTACTGTATAAGATTGCTGCTTATACCACCTCACACTCTCCTTCTTCTTCTCATTCTTCTACTTCTTCTTCTTCTTCTTCTTCTTCTTCTTCTTCTTCTTCTTCTTCTTCTTCTTCTTTTTCTTCTCCTTCTCCATCGTCTACATTATCTTCTTCTTCTCCTTTTGCTCTCACTCTGCTCCTTTTCTCACCGCTCTTCTTTCACCACTTTTACTTGTTGTTTTTCTTATCTATTGTCTCTTCTTCCTCACGTTTATTGTCTCTCCTTCTTCAACTAATTTCTCTTCATATTTTTTCCGCATTTTATAACCTTTTTTGATCGTTCACCATCGATTGTTTTACTTGTTTGTCTGTTTCTCCTTTCGTTTATTGTTACTTCTTCTCCTCCAATTTATTCTTCTTTTTCATCTTTCGTTTTCATTATATTCTTCTACTTGTTCTCCTTCTCCTCCTCCTTCTTCTTCTCCTTCATGATCCTCTCCTAATTCTCCTACTTCTTTTTTTGTTAATCTACTTCTTCTTATCCATCTTCTGCTCTCTCTTCTCTTCCTCCTCGATTCTTCTCTCTTCATTTTTCTTTCGATTTGCATCCTCTTCCATTTCTACTTCTTCCATCTTCTTTTCGTTTTACCATCTTCATACTTTTTCATATTCTTGCTCTTATCCTTCTTTTTCTTCCAACATCTATTCATTCACCATCCATCTTCTTCTTCACCTCCATCCGTTTTATTTTTCGTTTTCTTCTTCTTGTCTCTCTTTGTCCAGTCTCCGTCCTCGTCACCCTACTCCACCATTTCTTGCTCTCCCACCTCGTCTTCCTCCACCCTCTCCTCCTCCTCCTCCTCCTCCTCCTCCTCCTCCTCCCCTCTCCTCCCACTCCTCCTCCTCCTCCTCCCCCTCCACCACAATCAACCCCGCTTCTCAATTCTCCTTCTTTTATTATCACCCAGCAACAAGAAACAAAAACCCGTGCTTTCATCTCAAGCAGTATATTGCTTTTCTTTTCCCTGACATTGTTTTTGTTTGTGTATGGATGCTGCCATTACGGAACCCATGTTTTATAATTGGAGATGTTTGTATATGGAAGCTACCATTAAGGAAGCCGTGTTTTGTAATTGGAGAGTGAACTGATATAGCCTACAAGGGCGCATAAAGCCTGATATAGCCTACAAGGGTGTATATATAGTCTATAAGGGTGCATAAAACTTCATATATAGCCCACAAGGGTGCGTACAGAGCCTAATGTGTCGTTGGATGGCGTATTTTAAACATGAGAGGTTGAATGTGAGCTTAATACAAGGGTGTTATTGGTATACTTGAGGAGGGATTGCATCTACTTCATTATGGATTTCAATTTTTCAAGCTGAGGTGAGATAAATGCTGGAGATTCTCAGTTTTTTCGCAGCGTACAATGAGCTCTGAATGCGTGATACTATCATATTCATAATTGACAAATGATAGGAGTGGCCGTAGTCGAGTGGATCAGATGATGGCTTTATGATTCAGAGGCCCGGGTTCAAATCCTGGTCCGGGCCAAGATATTTATCTCGGGCCACTCCCGTGTTTCGGATGGACACGTTAAGCCGTCGGTCCCGGCTGCCTAATAAGCAGTCGTTAGGTCATGTCAGAGGCCCTGAAATTGATCAGTTGCGACCTGAAAACTCTGACACCAGACTCGAGCCAGCCAGGTCACTCGATATTATTATTATTATTATTATAAAAATTTTACCTCACATGGATATGATATAATGAACATCAGCTTCAGTATTTTATGGAGTTATTCTCGAATAGAATCCCAATTCGTTTTATTACCAGTCCTTTCTCAAAAAAAAAACTAAAAAATGAAATTTATAAATGGGTGAGAGCGAACATCTATTTCAATAAGACTTGATTTCTTTGTTTGTTGTCAATGTTCTTTCTATTCTTACATTATCTCTATTCTATTTCTGTTAATTTTGTTTAATGAAAACTCAACTTTTTTAACTAGTATTCTTTTGTTCTTGTACATGTGATGTACATATTTTATAATATCGGGGCACCGAGCTTTGCTCGTTATTTATCTATTGACTTTTGATAAACCGAACACAATTCTTAAAAATGATTGGGGAAGTACTAACAGGCACAGCCCAAAACTGTTTCTTTCCTGAATTTTTATTTATACACTATAAATAGTCCAGAAAGTGGGTTATGTTCCATACACTTGAATTCAGGTTCAATTTTCTGTTAAAACATTTGAAAACAAAAAAATTATAATTTAGATTATATACAAACCAAATTCAATAACAAAATGAAACTCACTAATCAAAACCAAAAATTTAAATTTAGTCACTTGAAATCGTCAAATAATGATCAACTTTGAAAATTATGATATACTCTAGTTTAGGAGGATTATCATGACATGTCAACAAATCAGATTATGTTGATCAAATCGATTGAATTGTCTAGCTAGATAAAATTTCTCGCTGATTGATTATGATTACACAGCTGGAAATAATTCTGTCTCTCTCCCACACAGGCACACGCATCTTCTGTTATAGAGAGACGACGAAATTATCATCTGTTTTCTGGATTATCCTTTTAATGTCGTTCAGCGAGTTTTTCGAAGAATGAGACCTAGTGCAATCGAATCTTCATATCATAAACCTACTATGTTCCAAATTTCGTGAAAATCGTTAGAGCCGTTTTCGAGATCCGTAAAACATAAATAATCAAATATAAAAATAGCTAGATATAAAACTAACCAGATATAAAAATAACCAGATATAAAAATAACCAGTTATAGAAATAACTAGATATATTAATACAGAAATTGCTCGCTTGATATAATAGGGTAATTACTTTTTATTGAATGAAAAAGACTAATAAATTTTCAAAAACCACAGATTTATTGATACTCAGAAAGACAGGTTTCGGTTATTACAACATTGTCAATCTCTGATATTAAACTAAAACTAAATACAAGAGCAGCAGAATTTATACTAGTGGGCGAGTACTGCTATTGGTCAAGGGCATGAACACCTGCTATTGGCCTAGCTAGAATGTCTCCTCCCACTCAACGGTGTGACAAAATGGCGGCTTAAGCAACAGAATCACCATGATAAAAAAAATTCATTTTCAGTAAAAAATTAGAACCAAAAAAACAAGTGTGAAAGATAATAGAACAAATATGTAAATGGAAAACCATTGACTAATGTATGATTACAATTTTATGATAAAACAAAATTCGTAGTGTTGTATTGGTTGAAATGAATCTGGTCATTCAAACTATACTTGGAATTGTCCTTAATTACTCTTGTTATTTCTAAAGCCTCTGGAATGTTCAAAGATCTGCCTTTGTTATTAACATGCAGAAACTCAACATTCTCCTTAACTGTGAATTTGTGATTATTTGTTACACAAAAAGTGAAAATTACTTATTAATTGAACTCACTACTGGCGCTCAAGTGTTAGGACCGCCGCAACGTAGGCCCACGCTAATCCACGAAAAACAACCCACTCCGAGGCAAGCTTTGTAAACCATAGCGAGGCTTCTCTAGACATCTGTGTAAGAATAAGCCACTTGTCAGCTGATTGATTATGAATAATATTCTATGGCAATGGTTTGCAAAACATCCCACGGTGTTGTTGCTTTTCTTAATCAATTTCTTAGTATTTCTATTCAGAACCAGAGCATGTATGCTACAGATTGAAGCATAAAAACATACGCCCATCATATTTTCACTTCCCTTGCCCTTTTACCATAATTAAGGAAAGTATTGCTTTCCGAAAAAAATGAAGGTACCCCAATTTCTATACGTTTCAAGGTCCCCTGAGTCCAAAAAAGTGGTTTTTGGGTTTGATCTGTATGTGTGTGTGTGTGTGTGTGTGTGTGTGTGTGTATGAGTGTATGTGCGTCTGTGTACACGATATCTCATCTCCCAATTAACGGAATGACTTGAAATTAGGAACGTAAGGTCCTTACAATATAAGGATCCGACACGAACAATTTCGATCAGATGCGATTCAAGATGACGGATAAAATGGCGAAAATGTTGTCAAAAACAGGTTTTTTCGCGATTTTCTCGAAAACGGCTACAACGATTCTGATCAAAGTTATACCTGAAATGGTCATCGATAAGCTCTATCAACTGCCACAAGTCCCATATCTGTAAAAATTTCAGAAGCACCGCCCAATCTATGCAAAGTTTGATTTTAGATTCCCAATTATCAAGCTTCAGATACAATTTGAACAAAAACATTTCAATGGAAAAGATACAGCATAGAAATCTTTACAATTAATGTTTAGTAACATTTTCACCTAAAATTGAAAAAAAACTCGAAATGCGAGATAATAAGATTATTCAACTGTTGATTCTATTAAATCATTCACTATGAAGAGATAGCAGACTTCGTGTGTCTGCAGCGCTATTGTCCTGTCACCAGCCTTCTCAGATCTTAGAATAGTAGATTTGATATGCGCGGGAACACAAGCGTCAGTTGATCAATTTTCATAACGGCAAGGAAAGTTGTGTGAGTGCGCCACACCAGATTTTTATTGTAAACTTCACAATCTACAAGCAAAATTATACATGAACCTGCAGTCCACACGCTTTGTAATGAGAGGGAGAGAGTGAGTGTCTTTTATGGTTGAAAGGGGAAAGACATGCTGGCTTGATAACTACAAGGGAACGAATTCTGTTGCCAAAGGGCTAAGACCCGGGGTCCGGGGGTCAATTTAAAGGAGGAAAGGGTCAAGGGTGGTCCGGGGGGTCAAGATGAGGGAGGAAAAGGGTCAAGGGCGGTCTGGGGGGTCAAGATGAGGGAGGAGAGGGTCAAGAATAAGGGAGGCAGACGGTCAAGGGTCCGAATATTGCACAGATAAATCGCGACAACACACCGTCATTACGCCACGCTAACAACCGACGCTCCAAAAATTACTGCCTTGCTTTGCTGCCTAACTTTAAGGGACTGTTCCTATCCCTGCAAGGGACTGTTCCCTGCAAGGGAAAGGACTGTTCCCTTTGCAATGATCACATGCGTTACACGTGTCTTCTGTCCCTGTTAATAGCGGCTGTGGATCGAGCGATTTGTGAAATATTTCTGTGAGAGAGGGGAGTCTCTTTATTTATTCACATTTATTTCTTTGACATGTTCACATTAAATACTGGATGTGCGTTGTGGAATTGTTGGTTCATTTCTGATACTGTGATTGTCTTTGCATGAAAATTGATTTTTCTCCTCTCCTTCTCCTTCTCCCTCTCCTTTGGTAGAGAGTTAGTGGGGAGGATATTTTGAATATTCTTTCCGAAATAGGTACTATTGAATAAGATATTGATTTTATTTAACCCTTGGACTACCAACCTTCTTCACATACACGGAATACCAACTGGGGTAACTGGGTCACCCCAACAAGATTTCTGTTTTATATCTTTATTCTATATTTTTTCCATTAATTCATCTATGAAAAGCTTTCAATATAATTAAAAATAAATTTCTTTTGTTGAAAAATATGTTTTCAATCAAAAACTGACAGGACAAAAAAATTGAGCATTCTATCAAATAGATGTAGGGGAAATGTTGTCAAATAATTAAATTATGGCTATAGAGAAGCAATTTTTTCAAATTTAGATTTCAAGTGATCATTATGAATCCGGTTTGGCGAAAAAATGATAATTGGACATTAAATTTATATCTTATGCATTCCGATAATGGATGGAATATACCAAAAAATTGCATGACATGGAATACCAAGCGGGGTAATAGAGTTACCCCAAGGATAAATCTGCTAATAATTGAAAAAATAAGAGGCATGAAATGATTTTATGAGAAAAAACAACTAAAGTGATATGTTTTTAACAAGTACTCAAGGTTCCAATGAAATACAACAACATTATCTACAAAAAAAATGGGGAAAATGTCGGTTGGGGTAGTTCAATTACCCCGCTTGGTAGTGGAAGGGTTAATTAGATGATATATTATCAGGTCCCGGAGACTTCCCTTTCTTCAATATTTTTATTCCAGTTGATTATTCAAAAAAGTAATGGGTTTTAGAAAGAAAGAGTTACAGAAATTAATCGTTTTGAATTTTCTATTATAATTATCATTCATCTGGATCATGTATAGAAGAAATTATTTCTTGTGGTATCTTTATGAAATATTCATTGAATTTATTTGCGATGCGTTCTTTATCAATCAAAACACTATTTCCGCAATGCAGATGGATAGGCTTTTTTTTAGAAGTAGCTTGACCACAATGGTCATTGATGATCTCCCACTTCTTCTTTACATGAAAATTCTTCAATTTTGAGAAATATTCATATTTTTTTGTTCTATTAATTTATTCATATTACTTCTTGCAGTTGAAAAATCATGTTTATAATTATTATTTTGGGGATATTTCTTGTGTTTTTTGTAAAGTTTATCACGATTTCCAATTACAAGGCAAATGCTATCTGTCATCCATGGTTTCAAGTGCTTATTATTTTTAAAAGAACTTTTGCGCTGGTAAGTGCACTGATTTATATAGTTGAGGAGTACATCCATGAATATGGAAAACTTGCCATCAACAAGGTTACAATCATATGAATCAGTCCAGTCGTGTTCCATCAATAAGTCAGCTAACTTCTTGTAATCTGTTATATCTTGAACTACTAGAGTGGCATCACTTGTCTCTATATTCAGGTATTGACAATGAAGCTGAAATCGCTCTGTGGTCAGTAATGAGCGTTCCAATCACTGCACACCGAACTTTTATCCTATTACTAGCCGTCAGGCTCGCTTCGCTCGCCATATCTGTCTAGCCAGGGGGCTCCGCCCCCTGGACCCCCGACTGGATCGTCCAAGAATGAGATTAGCAGGCTCGCTTCGCTCGCCTGCATTTTTATCATGTTAGGACAATCCAGTCGGGGGTCCAGACTAAACGTCTGGCTAAACGGATATGGCGAGCGAAGCGAGCCTGACGGCTAGTAATATAATATTCCCAGGATTGAAGTAGCAGTGCCCAATCAATTTTTCCGCGATAAATGCTTTTAAATCTTCAACTTGGTGCCAACCTAACAAAGTCAACTCAACTTAATGCCAACCTGACAAAATTATTAATTTAGTTGCCAGTTAACAACTGTTTCGAAGAGGTACTCTATCTAAATTATAGTTCTATAGTAACATATGATATGGTAATTTAAATTATAATTAATAGATTGGGATAAGAAGAATATACATGCTAAAAGACGAACTTTAAACCCTTAAAAAGAACCCTTAGGGTTGAAATATTGCCAAAAGATTTCTTAGTGCTCCTCTCAAGGGTCAACTGAAAATACCTACCAAATTTGAACGTTTTTGGTCCGGTAGATTTTTAGTTATGCGAGTGAGTGAGTGAGTGAGTGAGTGAGTGAGTGCCATTTCGCTTTTATATATATAGATATTATTCGACTTGAAGAGAATGTGATCAATACAAGTTGAACTCGAATCTGTTACACGGGTATCAATACACATGAGCGATTGATAACCGTTACAATGCAGAATTTCCAAGTAGTCAAAAGCTCTAGGATTATTTATATCATTAATATTAATATTAATGTCACCCAGAACCATTGAGTCACCCTTACATCCTACACTCTCCAAAAATTGGCCAAAACTATTCAGAAAAACATCCATTCCAACAAACTGCCATCTGTACAAGCTCAAAATGCTGGAATTGTAGTTAAGAATATTAAAGTGCAGTAAAACTGAATCAGCACCATCAATTTTTGATTCCTCCCGCGAACACACAATACCTCGGCTAGATGAGACAAAAATGATAATACCTGATGCCCTACTTACATCATTACCGGTAGAGTAATTATCATATCCTTCGATGTTGTAGGGGCTAGTATCATCGATCGGTTGAAACCAGGTTCCAGTTAAGATAATTACATTCGGCTTTACTATCCAGCAACCAAGGTACATTGGAAATTAATCAAAATTTTTATTCAAACTACGTATATTTTGGTGGAAAATTGTGATGTTTCCACCGTTTGTTAGAAAGCACTTGTTAACATCAGTGGTGTTTCCCACAAATTCACAGATCTCAACCATCACTAATGATGAGTTATTTTGTATAGTATAAGGAAGGTTATGCTCGAAACTGTTGGATGATAAAACATCAATCATTAAGATGACACACACACAAATCATTCGTACAGCATTAATACACAACACATAAACACGATAGATGAAGTAAGAAATAAATGAGCATACAAAGATTCTATTAGCAATAACAGAAAAAGATTCCTTTGTTCTTCTGAAATTAGAAATTAGTTCTTCTTCTTCTTTTTCTTCTCCTCCTCCTTCTAACTGCTCGCACTCATCAGACAGAGAAGGAGAATCCATTTAGGCCAACCAGTTGATCTCAGAAGCGCCCTTCTAATTGTTCAATAAGTAATGGCCCTTGGCCGTTGAGGGCTGCACCACCCTTAATAAGGGCGAAGCGCACTGCTTATATTATTACTAAGTAGGGAATAAGAAGGGATGACCACTTAGAGGGAAACGCCAACAGTGCAGTGCATATTGGTCGCTATCCCTTTGGTCGACTGATGAGCAGGGATTGATGTGGGATGGGAGTGAGCAGGAAGATGCGGAAGAAAAATAAGAATAAGAAGGGGAAGAAGAAGAAGAAGAAGGTGGAGGAGAAGGAAAAGAAGAAGAAGGAGAAGGAGAAGAAGAGGAAGAAGAAGAAGGGGAAGGAGAAGAAGAGGAAGAAGAATAAGAAGAAGGAGGAGAAGAAGAAGGATAAGAAGAAATAGAAGAAGAAGAATGAGGAGGAGGAGGAGGGAGAGAAGGAGAAGAAGAAGAAGAAGAGGAAGATCAGAAATGAAAGAATAGAGAAGTATGGGAAGGAGAAGAATGAGCAGGAGATGGAGAAGGAGAATAAGAAGAAGATGAAGAATTAGAAGGAGACGAAGGAGAATTAAGGATGTTTGGAATGAATGTGGCAAAAGGAGGAGGATAAGGAAGAGGAGAAGAAGATTCTAAAGAAGAGGATGAAGAAGAGGTAGAAGAAGGAAAGGAAGAAGAAGAGGGAGTAGAAGAAGAATTAGGAGAAGATGTAGGAAAAGAAAAAGACGAAGAAAAATATTCTGATACTTGAAGTGGATTTTTTTTCCAAAAAAATAATATCACAAACAAAAAAAAACGATGAAGTAGGAGAAGGAGAAGAAGAAGTAAAATAAGAGGAAGGATGATTAGAATGAGTGGGGAAAAAGGAGGAGGAGAGTGATGAGGTGGAAGCGGTGAAGAAGTATGAAGAGGTGGAGGAGAAGCAGGAAACGGTAAGTGATGAGAAGGGATGATAAGAAGGTGGTGGAAGTGGTGAAAGAGGAGGTGGAGGATGACGAGGAGGTGAAGAAGGGAGGGAAGAAGGAGGAGTAACAGGCTGAGGAGGAGTAGGTTGAGAAAGAGAGTGATGGAGTAGAGGAGTGGGAGGATGTGAAGGAGAACTAGGGAAGGTTGAGGAGGAGGAGGTAGAGGAGGAGTAGGAGGAGGATGAGTTTGAGGAGGAGGAGGAGCAGGAGGAGAACAAGGGAAGGTTGAGGAGGAGGAGGAAGAGGAGGAGGAGGAGGAGGATGAGGAGGAGTTTGAGGAGGAGGAGGAAATATGAGAAGAGGCCCTAACTAATAAGAGCACAACGGTAGCTAATGAAAAGGAGAGATCTCAAAAGTAGCAGCTTATCAATTAATTATGCAGCGAGTTCTCCGTTCTCTGCGAGCATAATTATGCTCCTCGTTTTACGCACACAAATACGTCACTGGCAGACATTTTGGTACTCCATAAATTAGGAAGATGAAGTAGCTTGCAATTTGGAATCATAATTTTTCGAAAACCATTCATGGATTCATAAGCTACGTTTACACCAAAGTTATAAACAAAAGGTTAATAACTTAATCCATATGGATTCTATTGAACGGAACTTGACAAACACATATGTTCATCATGTGTATGATAAGATAAGTTATGTTCAATTTAATAGAATCTATAAGGACGGAGAAATAAACATTTTTAGAGATATGCATTTAGAAAAATCTGGTGTGGCGCACTCACACAACTTTCCTTGCCATTATGAAAATTGATCACCCGACGCTAGTGTTCCCGCGCATCTCAAGTCTACTATTCAAAGATTTGAGCCAGCTGGTGACAGGGCAATAACGCTGGAGACTTACACACATGAGGTCTGCTATCTCTTCATAGTGGATGATTTAATACCAACAATAATTTGCAATATTGAATAATCACATCTTCTCGAATTTAAAGCTCATTTTCAATTTTAGGTGAAAATGTTACTGAACATTAATTGTAGAGATTCTCATGCTCAATCTACTCCACTTAATATTTTTCGTTTCAATTTTATCTGAAGCCTGATAATTGGGAATCTATCTGCATTGATGGGGCGAAGCTCCTGAAATTTTTACAGATATGGGACTTGTGGCAGTTGATAGAGCTTATCGATGACTATTTTAGGTATGAATTTGATCAAAATCGTTGGAGCCGTTTTCGAGAAAATTGCAAAAAACCCTGTTTATGACAACATTTTCGCCATTTCAGCCGCCATTTTGAATTGCATCAGATCGAAATTGTTCGTGTCGGATACTTATATCGTAAGGACCTTAAGTTCCAAATTTCAAGTCATTCCGTCAATTGTGAGATGAGATATCGTGTACACACACACACACACGCACACACACACATACAGACCAATACCCATAAACCACTTTTTTTGGACTCAGTATAGAAATTTAGAAATTGGGGTACCTCAATTTTTTTCGGAAAGCAATACTTTCCTTACCTATGGTAATAGGGCAAGGAAAGTAAAAAATATCCACTCTTGCTTCCCGGTCGATCATCAATCGATCTGCTCGAGTGCCAATCGACTGCGGAGCAGAGCGAAAGTCTGTACGCACCTTTAGGCTTAACTCACACTTACACACTTACGATCGAGCAGAGAACCCGACAAAAAAAAGGTAACCTTGTGCTATTTCTCTTCAAATTTGGATAAGGTTGCACATAGTCCAAAATAGGTTGAGTCTTGTAGTTGTTCAAGTCGCAAAAAATAGTTATTTGTATATCTAGAGTGAAAAGTGCTGTTTTTTCTCCCTGAGGGAAAAGTTTGGAGCCCGAGGCGAAGCCGAGTTGTGTTGTAACACAACATCTTTCCTCCACCTACATTTTTATAAAAACTGCTGATAAAATAATTTTTAAAAACGTATGTGACCAAACAATGTGTTACAACATAATCTAAAAAGTAAACAGAAACAGCTGGCTTGTAATCATAGTTCTCCTCCGACAGCACTATCTGTCTGCTAAAGTTGTAACAACAATGACAGCCAAAACTACAGCTATGATGAAGTTCCCGTTACAAATTTGATTAGTTAATAAGTAATATTCGTTGGCTGATATTTTGAATAACATGGAATAAAAGAAAAAAAGTATACATTTTTTTAGTATAGTGATATGAAGTTTGTAATAATAATTACAGCATACAAACATAAATTTTATAGATCGATCAAATGTCTGGTTGAGGTATTGAATTTAGTTGGTTTAATGACTACTCTATATGCTTCCTCATCTGAGCTTAGACCTTCTGACCTATTCCAAATGTTCGTTTATGAAATAGAGATGCTTCCCATGTTATTTAAATGGAGTCACTTCTACTCCCTAGGGAGTTTTTCTGTTTTTTAGTACCGAGAGCGAAAAAGTGACACTTTAGTATCATGTTTCAGGGAGTAAAGTAAGTACTTTTGACAGTAGGTGGAGGAAAAATCAATTTATTTGTGCTTGCGGAGCACGGGGTACCTGCTAGTTCGAGAATAAAAATCCAATTCCATTCAAATCAGTTTTTTGAGAGAGAAAGACTGATACTGAGAGAGATGAAGTGAGAGTGAGAGAGAAGAGGTGACAGAGAAAGAGAGAAGTTCGAAAGGAAGGTGAGTTGGTGAGATATAGATAGGGAGAGTATGAGAGAAAGGTAGGGTGAGAGAGAGAGTGATCGAGAGAAAGAGCGGGTGAGGGAGAGAGAGTGAGAGAAAGTGAGGGTGTGGTAGAGAGAGTGAGTGAAAGGGTGAAGTGATGACAAACACATGACCAATCATCGACAAATCAGCGACTCAACATATGCACAGAATGTGAACCAGAAATGCAAGCTATGCGTTTTGCTAGCTGCAGGAATGTGCTGGAATTTGACACCATGTTATGGCTCGCGTCTGTGAGATGGAGTGAGAGAGTGAACTATTGAATAAATGTGATGGAAAGGAAAGAGTGAGAGAGCGGAATGTGAATACAGTAGGTGTTTGATTGAATAGGTCTATTTATTTATGTAGATTTTGATTTGAAGAGAGTTCCTATTATTCATTTATTTGTTACAGATGATTTATTATAATTATTATTTAACGAAAATCCTAAATAAATGCTGCAAATCACCCCGAAGACTTCTGCTACTGCAGACATTGACCACAGGGTTAACAGCTAAATGGAAATTCGATGAGAACTACTATCCAAAAATCAGTTTCCAGCCCGGGAATCGAACCCGGTACCTTCCAATTGCTAGTCAGGAATGCTTACCCTCACACCAAACTGACAATCTCTGGATAGCAGCGCTCATTTTATATGAAGCCATAGCGGCCAACCATAGCGGCATCCTCTATTTAATTCCATCTATAAGTGGTTGGCCGCTATGGCTTCGTATAAATTGAGCGCTGCTATCCAGAGATTGTCAGTTTGGTGTAAGGGTAAGCATTCCTGACTGGTAATTGGGAGGTACCGGGTTCGATTCCCGGGCTGGCAACAAATTTTTGGATAGTAGTTCTCATCGAATTCCCATTTAGCTGTTAACCCTGTTGTCAATGTCTGCAGTAGCAGAGGTCTTCGGGGTGATTTGCAGCATTTATTTAGGATTTTCGTTCAATAATAATTATTATATTGTATTCGTAAAGATTATGACAACATGTTATCCCTCGTATCTGTGAGAGAGAGAGAGTGATAGAGTAAACTATCGAATAAATGTGAGGGAAAGAGTGAGTGAGAAGAAAGTTAATAAAGTGGGTGTTTGATCGGACACGTTCTATTTATTTATGTAGATATGATAGAGAGAGGTTTATTTATTTGTAAAATATGATTATATTATATTCTTTTTGTCAAGAATATGAAACCATCAGAAGACAACTTATTTATACATAAGCAGTAAAATCATTAATACAATCCCCGAACAGTATATTGATTGTACGAAAAAACTTAAAAGCTAAAACAGGATATCAACACCTGAATCAAATGCAATTACTTCTTCTCGCTAGATGTTTCTCTTCAAAGTTTACTATTCTGACTTGTGTGCTTGCTTATTCTGCAATCCTTTGTAATTCATCTAGAATATTTTTTCTTTTAACACCTGGACCCTGTTTTATGGAGCAGGGGCTATCGGGGCCCCTGATTGACTTTTGATAAACCAAACACAATTCTTAAAAATGATTGGGGAAGTACTAACAGCACAGCCCAAAACTGTTTCTTTCCCGAATTTTGATTTATACACTATAAATAGTCCAGAAAGTAGGTTATGTTCCATACACTTGAATTCAGGTTCAAATTTCTGTTCAAACATTTGAAAACAAAAAAAAATTAGATTATATACGAACCAAATTAAATAACAGAATAACACTCACTAATATCTTGAAATTGTCAAATAATGATCAACTTTGAAAATTATGATATACTCTAGTTCAGGAGGATTATCATGTCATGTCAACAAATCAGATTAATATGTTGATCAAATCGATTAAATTGTCTAGCTGGATAAAATTTCTCGCTGATTGATTATGATTTCACAGCTGAAAATAATTCTGTCTCTATCCCACACAGGCACACGTATCTTCTGTTATCGAGAGATGACGAAACTATCATCTGTTTTCAAGGGATGAATCATCATTTTAATATCGTTCAGCGAGTTTTCCAGAGAATGAGACCTAGTGCAATCGAATCTTTATATCATGAAGCTACTATGTTCCAAATTTCGTGAAAATCGTTGGAGCCGTTTTCGAGATCATGAATAACCAGATATAAAAATAGCCAGATATGGAAATAACCAGATATAAAAATAACCAGATGTATACAGAAATTGCTCGCTTTATATAATACGATGAGTCACGTGATACAGGGGAATCACCATTCCATCACATGCTCAATATAGCCGATAAAATCAGCTGTTCTTGTATTACAGGACTTCTAACTTTTTATGAAACAGGGGCTTCGTATCGGTTTCTTTTTTCATTTTCCCCTTATTATTCTTCCTCCACCCCATCCTCTTATATCTACCGTCTATTTACTTTTCCTGATGCCTTTTTCACCTTCTCAAGGATTGAAGGTTCAATTCAATTGAATATTGAAATTGAATAGAATGTTATCACTCGCATCTGTAAAACTACGTTTACACCAAAGTTATTAACATTTTGTTAATCCTTATAGATTCTATTAGATTGAACATAACTTATCATACACATGATGAACATTTATGTGTTTGTCAAGTTCCTTTCAATCTAATAGAATCTATAAGGATTAAGTTATTAACATTTTATTAACATCATCCACATCTTCCTTCTCTAATTCCTCCTTCTCCTCCTCCTGTTCCTCCTCCTCCTCCTTCTCCACCATATCCTCCCTATCGTCCTCCTCCTTCT
This sequence comes from Nilaparvata lugens, assembly GCF_014356525.2. Classification (NCBI taxonomy): domain Eukaryota; kingdom Metazoa; phylum Arthropoda; class Insecta; order Hemiptera; family Delphacidae; genus Nilaparvata; species Nilaparvata lugens. The sequence continues at coordinate 2,270,532 of NC_052504.1, forward strand.
CCTCCTCATCCTTCTCCTTCAACATCTTCTCCTCCTCTCTTCCTCTCCATACTCCTTCATCTCCTCCTCTATATCATCCACGTTCTCCTCAAATTCATTCTCCTTCTCTTTCTCCACGATTGGTCAACACGAGTGACATATTTCCCTCTCCCTCACTCACTAAGCAATCAGTAGTTGAATCCGTTGTTTGTGCTGTTGTACATAAATTCCATTCAATAAACTGTTGACTGTCGCATATCTCTGGGTGACGCGCGACAAAATTAATTAAATTCATTCAGTTTTGGGGATTGTTTTGTGTGTGAGATGTGAGGGAGGGGTAGATGTTACGATAACAATAATACAGTTCCTGGAATGGATTGGTGACCAGATATGAGTCATACATCCTATACTCAGAATTCTATATTCTTTATTGATTCTCACAAAAAGTACATCATCAAAATGATAGGGAGAGAAAAAATAAGTTAACCTTGTGCTATTCCTCTTCCAAATTTAGATAAGGTTACACATCGTCCATAATACCAGATAATCACCAGAGTATCGGGGACCGAGCTTCGCTCTGGAGTACAAAAGCATAAAAAATTCATTACGAAAGAAGAAATTATAATAACATTCATACAGAAATATTATATACAATCACAGTAAATTGATATTAATTCCCAGAGAAATGCAAAAATTTTCCTCACGTGATCAACTTCACGTGAACCAAATCAGAGAAGACCATTCCAAAAAAATGGATCTACTGGAATTAATCAGGATTTAAAATAACCCGGCTTTTTTGCAACCGGCACTAAGTACCTGACTGAATGATTACAAAAGTTCAACAGCTGAGTCATAATAATTTTGACACAGTCCCACACACATGAACTCGCTCACCCACTTCCATCACCAACAGACGACGAAATAATAATTATATCAGCTGTTTTTCCAAGGATTAATGATAATTATCCTTTCAATGTCCTTCAGCCAGTTTTCCCAGGGATGAGACTCAGTGCAATCGAATCTTTATATTATAAACCTACTATGTTCTGAATTTCGTAAGAATCGTTAGAGCCGTTTTCGAGATCCGTTGAAATACAAACATATGAACATTTAAACATCTGAACATTCAAACATCCAAACATCTAAACATATAAACAGATGTTGCTCATTCAATAGTATAGGATATGAGTCACGTGTCGTATAAGGTGACTCAGGATTCTATATTCCTTTCTTATTCTCACAGTTAGTACATCATCAAAATGAAAGGGAGAGAAAAAATAAAGTAACCTTGTGCTAATCCTCCCCCAAATTTAGATAAGGTTACACATAGTCCAAATGGGTCAAGTCTTGTAGCTCTTCACTTTCAGTCCTTCATTTTCAAAATTGAAATGCTTAAACCAAACCAAACGTAGAAGAAATATTTTACAGAATTATGCCAAATAATAAATTATGCCAGAATTATGCCCATGATAGGCGTTTTTACTGCGTTTTCCCAGCGTTCCTTAGCGGGGTTTCTGCGTTTTCCCACATGTCGCGAGAGCTATTTCAGAGAACATGTTCAAATATGATGCACATGCTCAGCTAAGGTATAAGAATGTTGTACTGGGTGGGTCTTGGCCCTTGTTCCGCGGTTTTTTAGCGTTTTCCTGCGTTTTCTATGCCTCCACTAGAACTAATTGACAGTTCTTTTTCAAATTTGGTACAGAAGTTCAGCAAAGTTCTAGAAATTTTGTTTTGAGAGGATTTCAGAATTACGTCAAATATACGTTCGAGATGGGCGGGTTTACTGCGTTTTCTTTGCGTTCCCCATTGTTTTCTCACATTTTGCATTAACCAATTGAGTGAAAATGTTCAAACTTGGAACAGAAGTTCAGCAAGGGTGTAGAAATTTTAACTTGATATGACTTTAGAATAACGTCAAAGATACGTTCAAGATTGGCGGGTTTACTGCATTTTTCTTGCATTCCATAGCGTCTCTTCACATTTTTCAAGACCAATTGAGAGAAAATCTTCAAACTTGATACAGAAGTTCAGCTAAATTTTGTATCAAGAGGACTTCTAAATCTCGCCAAAGATACACCCAATATAGGATGATATGAAATAAAATTATAGAGTAAATGTACAGTACAGATCAATAGTTAGAGGATGAATGGTTATCATGATAATGAGGAAGAGGGAGGAGAAGGAAGAGGAGGAGAACGAGGTATTGGATGATGATGAGGATGAGGAAGAGGAGGAGGAGACGGAGGACGAGGAGGTGGAGGAGGTGGAGGAGATGGAGGAGAAGGAGGGGAAGGAGGAGAAGGAGGAGAAGGAGGAGAAGCAGGAGAAGGAGAAGAAGGAGAGGGAGGAGGTAATGGATGAGTAAGAGGGGGTAGTGGAAGAAGAGGGGAGTGGTATTATGAAGAGAGGAGTGACAGTATAGAATTTTGTTTTTGCAGCTTGGGATCGGAATGTGTTGTGTCTGTTATGACGTGGCTTGGATTTGTCAGCCGGATTCCATGATTTGAATTATTGGAGGCTGGCATTCATTCATCCATTATTGGCATTCCTCTGCTCTCACTTCTTCACTGTTCGCATTTCTCATTGTTTCAGGTGGAACAAACTCTCTCAATGGTGTTGCTATAGTCAGGTACACGTTATAATGGCAGTGTTTGATTAGCAATGGTACTGCTATCCTTGTCTATCATTCAACAAAGCAGATAGGATCATCCCTTTCTTGCTATTCTCTGTTGCCAGATCGACTGGCAAAATAGAATTAATAATCAATTGAAGTAATTTTTTCATCTCAATCATTAAAATGTATTATTATATCATTGAGAAATATAATCTCTTGCTTAAAAAAAATATATATTTGATTTTTTTCAAACGAGAATGAACCGGTTATATTACATCAATAAACCTATATCAGCTACCGTCTGGAGAAGACATGACAGAGGTTCGGCAACGTTTTTCTCCCAGCTTTCTCCACTGCCTTTATAACGTGAACCTTGGTTATTGTTCTCAATAGCCACTGCCTTTTATAGAGAGTAGAACAAATTTTCTCAGTGGAATGCTATAACAATAAAAATTGTATTTTCACTTATTAAACTTCGAAAATTATGTTTCTCTGAAATAAACAATGAAAGAATGCCACCTTCAAGGATGTCACCTCCATTGATAACCCATTCCATGGAGGTGATCACTGAATCTCCATGGATGTGACTAAGAATTCAATGAAATTATGTATTTTTAACGAATTCATAACAATCAAAATTGAATTTTCACTTATTGACATACTTCGAGAATTATGTTCCTCTGAAATGAACAATGAGGATATGTCACCTTTTTGTGTAGTTGTGAAGTTGATATTGTGGTAGTTATTCATATTGATTGAAAAAGACTAAGAAATTGTCGAAAAACCACTGATTTATTGATAATTGTAAAGACCGGTTTCGGTTATTACACCATGGTCAATCTCTGATAAAATATTTTGTTCATATAATTGTTTATCAGAGATTGACAATGGTGTAATAACCGAAACTGGTCTTTCTAATTATCAATAAATCAGTCGTTTTTTGACAATTTCTTAGTCTATTTCATTCAATATGTCACCTTCATGGATGTCACCTCCATGGATAACCTATTCCATGGAGGTAATCACTGAATCTCCATGGAGGTGACTTTAAATTTGATAAAATTATGTATTTTTGATGAATTAATAACAATCAAAATTGTATTTTCACTTATTAACATACTTTGAGAATTATTTTCCTCTGGAATGAACAATGAGGAAATGTCACCTTCATGGATGTCACTCCAATGGATAACCAATTCCATGGAGCTGATGACTGAATCTCCATGGAGGTGACTTAGAATTCAATAGAATTATTTTTTTTAGCGAATTCATAACAATCAAAATTGAATTTTCACTTATTAACATACTTTGAGAATTATGTTCCTCTGGAATGAACAATGAGGAAATGTCACCTCCATTGATAACACATTCCATGGCGGTAATAACCGAATCTCCATGGAGGTGACTTAGAATTGAATGGGATTAAGTATTTTTTACGAATTCATAACAATCAAAATTATTGTATTTTCACTTATTAACATACTTCGAGAATTATGTTTCTCTGGAATGAACAATGAGTGAATGTCACTTCCATGGATAACCCATTCCATGGAGGTGATGACTGAATCTTCATGGAGGTGACTGAGAATTTAATGAAATTATGTATTTTCAACGAATTCATAACAATCAATATTGTATTTCCACTTATTAACATAATTTGAGAATTTTTTTCCTCTGAAATGAACAATGAGGAAATGTCTTTTAACTTATTAACATACTTCGAAAAATTCTGTTCCTCTGGAATTAACAATGAGAAAATGTCACCTTCATTGATAACCCATTCCATGGAGGTGATGACTGAATCTCCATGGAGCTGACTTAGAATTCAATAAAATTAAGTATTCTTAACGAATTCATAACAATCAAAATTGTATTTCCACTTATCAACATACTTTGAGAATTATTTTCCTCTGAAATGGACAATGAGGATATGTCACCTTTTTGTGTAGATGATAAGTTGATATTGTGATAGTTATTCATATTGAATGAGAAAGACTAAGAAATTGTCAAAAAAACCACTGATTTATTGATGATTAGAAAGACCGATTTCGGTTATTACACAATTGTCAATCTCTGATAAAATATTTTGTTTATATAATTGTTTATCAGAGATTGACAATGGTGTAATAACCGAAACCGGACTTTCTAATTATCAATGAATCAGTAGTTTTTTGACAATTTCTCAGTCTTTTTCATTCAATATGTCACCTACATTGATAACCTATTCCATGGAGGTAATGACTGAATCTCCATGGAGGTGACTAAGAATTCAATGAAATTAAGTATTTCTTACGAATTCATAACAATCAAAATTGTATTTTCACTTATTAACATACTTTGAGAATTATGTTCCTCTGAAATGAACAAAGAGGAAATGTCACCTCCATGGATTTCACCTCCATGGATAACCCACTCCATGGAGGTAATGACTGAATCTCCATGGAGGTGACTTAGAATTCAATGAAATTATGTATTTTTGAGGAATTAATAACAATCAAAATTGTATTTTCACTTATTGACATACTTTGAGAATCATGTTCCTCTGAAATGAACAATGAGGATATTCACTTTTTTGTGTAGTTGAGCAGTTGATATTGTGGTAGTTATTCATATTGAATGAAAAAGACTAAGAAATTGTCGAAAAACCACTGATTTATTGATAATTGGAAAGACCGGTTTTGGTTATTACACCATTGTCCATCTCTGATAAAATATTTTGTTCATATAATTGTTTATCAGAGATTGACAATGGTGTAATAACCGAAACCGGTCTTTCTAATTATCAATAGATCTGTGGTTTTTTGACTATTTCTTTGTCTTTTTCATTCAATATGTCACCTACATTGATAACCTATTCCATGGAGGTGATGACTGAATCTCCATGGAGGTGACTTAGAATTTAATGAAATTATGTATTTTTGATGAATTAATAACAATCAAAATAGTATTTTCACTCATTAACATACTTCGAGAATTATGTTCCTCTGAAATGAACAAAGAGGAAATGTCACCTTCAAGGATGTCACCTCCATTGATAACCCATTCCATGGAGGTGATGACTGAATCTCTATGGAGGTGACTCAGAATTACATGAAATTATGTATTTTCAACGAATTCATGACAATCAAAATTTTATTTTCACTAATTAACTTACTTTGAGAATTATCTTCCTCTGGAATGAGCAATGAGTAAATGTCACCTCCATGGATAACCCACTCCATGGAGGTAATGACTGAATCTCCATGGAGGTGACTTAGAATTTAATGAAATTATGTTTTTTTTAACAAATTCATAACAATCAGAATTGTATTTTGACTTATTAACATACTTTGAAAATTATTTTCCTCTGGAATGAACAATGAGTGAATAATGTCACCTCCATGGATAACCTATTCCATGAAGGTAACTAAATCTCCATTGAAGTGACTTAGAATTCAATGAAATTACGTAGTTTTAACAAATTCATCATAATCAAAATTGTATGTTTATTTATTATCATACTTTAAGGATTATGATTCTCTGGAATGAACAATGAGTAAATGTCACCTCAATGGATGTCACCTTCATTGATAACCCACTCCATGGAGGTGATGACTGAATCTCCATGGAGGTGACTCAGAATTCAATGAAACTATGTATTTTTAACGAATTAACGTGTTCCACGTGTTACCAAATATTATGCTTGGGGATGCTATTTTTTTCAAAAAAATAGAACGCGGACCTTCCACTTCGTTTGCCACGTCTCAGTTTGGACGACTGTTCATTTCGCAAAATGAATGAGTTGTAGAGTCTTTATTGCAAATATTGAAGAAAAGTAGGGAAGACTGGTCCAGCCATCTACTTCCTATGCCAGCAAATAGACTTCCAATTCAAGCTTGGCACTACAAACCCGATGGGAGAAGAGGCGTCGGACGACCGATGAAGAAATGGATGCCGTAACAGGCCAACAGAGCCTAATCCTTCAATGACGATGAATGAGTTGGGAATTCAATACTCTTCAACAATTGAATAATGCATAATTATTTGTTGTATAATATTTGTTATCCAATATTTTGTTGTATTTTTGGAGGAAATGAATTTGATTTGATTTGGATTGAGATTCTACATTGTTGGAAACCAATCTGGCAACGCTGCAGAGCTAGGAAAGGATAGCGATATCTGTTTTGTCGGATAACAGACAAGGATAGCAGCATCGATGTTAATCAAATAATGCCATTATAACGTGGACCTCACTATATAAGAATGCGATATTATTGACTACCATCTGCTGAGAACGATGGGTGATTGAATGCTGATTAAAAATAAATATGAACCGATTGACTCATCATCAGTTAACAGTCACTCTGATTGTCTCTCTCACACTCTCTACGAGCTCTATCGACGTCGGCGTGAGGGGTCGCTGACAACCGTTCTCCCCGACAACCATTCTCCTCTTGATTTTGACCGTAGGCGACAGCCAATACCCTGCTGAAAATATGCCAATGCCGACAACCATTCTCCCCGACATCCGTTCTCCTACTGAAAAGAAGGAGAACGTCTGTCAGAAGCGTTCCCGACAACCGTTCTCCTCGAGCGCTTCCGACAACCGTTCTCCCCGACATCCGTTCTCCTACTGAAAAAAAGGAGAACGTCTGTCGGAAGCGTTCCCGACAACCGTTCTCCTCGAGCGCTTCCGACAACTGTTCTCCCCGACATCCGATCCCCTATTGGGCATTGACTTGTAGCAGGCGCGAAAGTAGTACCATCACAGACTCTGTTTAACACATTCTATGAATTTGATTATTGGAAGTAAAGCTTGTTGATGTTATGATTTATATAACTGCAAATATTAGAAGAAAGAGAATATTTATATTCCCAAACTCCTGCACATGAATGAATGAATAATTTTAATCAGTAAAAAGATACAATCAAAACAATTTGATGCTTCCTGTTAGATTTACGACTAGAGTAATTAATGAGGATTTCGAGCCTGTAAGGTGTAAGGGATGGATATAGAGCTATATGAAGTTAAAATTAATATCAATGCTGCGGCCTTGTCATGCACAATGCTTTTAGATGACTATTAATATATATTTTGAACATTTCATTT